>NW_003852454.1:3919584-4015974 GCF_000181295.1 Otolemur garnettii
GTTTTCTTTTCTTGTTGGGTCTTTTCTGATTTGGGGATCAGGGCAATATTTGCTTCATAGAATGTGTTGGGAAGTATTCCTTCTTTTTTGATGTTTTGGAAAAGGTTAAGTAATATAGGTACTAGTTCCTCTTTAAAGGTTTGGTAGAATTCTGATGTGAAGACATCTGGTCCTGGACTCTTTTTTTGAGGGGGGGGGGAGATTTCATATAGTTGATTCTATTTCAGTACTTGATATAAGTCTGTTCAGCATTTCCAATTCTTTCTGATTAAGTCTAGAAAGTTGGTGTACTTCCAAGTATTGGTCAATTTCTTTCAGATTTTCATATTTCTGAGAATAAAGTTTTTTTATAGTATTATTAAGGATTTTTTTAATTTCTGAGGTGTCTGCTGTTATTTCACCTTTATCATTTCTGATTGATGATATTATGGACTTTAATTTTCTATTTTTGTACAGGTTGGCCAAAGGTTTATTAATTTTATTGAATTTTTCAAAAAAACAACTTTTTGATTCATTGATCTTTTGAATAATTCTTTTGTTTTTGATTTCATTTAATTCTGCTCTAATTTTAGTTATTTCTTTTCTTCTGCTGGGTTTTGAGTTGGAATGTTCTTCCTTTTCCAGTTGCTTGAAATGGTCCATTAAGTTATTGACTTCCTCTCTTTCCATTCTCTTGAAGAAGGTTTGGAACATTATAAATTTCCCTCTTAAACTGCCTTTGCAATATCCCACAAGTTCTGATAATTCATGTCTCCATTATTGTTTTTTTCCAAAAATTTGTCAATTTCCTTCTTAATCTCACCTATGACCCAGCTATCATTCAACATAAGGTTATTTAGTTTCCATCTCTTTGTATGAGTATGCAGATACCTGTTATTGGTAAGTTCAACTTTTATTGCATGATGATCTGAGAAAATACAAGGAATAATTTCTATACTTTTAAATTTGCTGAGGTTAGACTTGTGACCTATAAAATGTGATCAATTTTGGAGGATGTTCCATGGGCTAATGAGAAGAATGTATATTCAGTTTTGTTAGGATGAAATGGTCTGTAGATATCTGTTAAATTCAATTGTTGTATGGTGAAGTTTAAGTCCAAAATTTCTTTGCTTAGTTTCTTATTGGAAGATCTATCCAATATTCCTAAAGGGGTGTTAAAATCTCCAATATTATGATGCTGGAAGATTTTAAATTGCTCATGTCTGTTAGAGTCTCCCTTATCAATTGAGGAGCATTCTGGTTAGGCACATAAATGTTAATAATTGACACCTCATCATGTTAACATGCATGAAGTGTCCATCCTCGTCTTTCCTTACTTTTGTTGGTTTAAAGCCTAGTGTATCACAAATAAAATTGCCACCCCTGCTTTTTTGTGATTCCGTTTGCCTGGATTACAGATGGCCATCCCTTAATCCTGAGTCTATGTTTATCCTTTAAGGTAAGATGAGATTCTTATATGCAGTAGATATCTGGACTGAGTTTTTGTAGCCAGTCAGCCAATCTGTGCCTCTTAAAAGGACAGTTTAAGCCATTCACTTTAATTGAGAGTATTGATAAGCCTGGTAGTATTTTGAGTGTCAAGTTTTTCGAAAGTCCAGTGGACATTTTGAATTTTTCATCACTGTGGAAATCGGGTTTTGGTCAAGAATTTCAGAGTGAGTTTACTTTGGTGGTAGAGCATTGTGTTGATCATTATGGAGGATGGGTCTGAGGATATCCTGAAGAGCTGGTTTGTTTATGGAAAATTTCTTCAACTTGTGTATGTCATTAAAGTATTTAACTTCTCTGTCATAAATGAAGTGCAATTTAGCTGGATACAGGATTCTGGGCTGAAAGTTGTTTTGTTTTAGGAGACTGAAGGTCAATGAGCATCCTCTTCTGGCTTGAAAAGTTTCAGCAGAAAGATCTGCAGTCATTCTATTATTCTTCACCTTGTAGGTCATGATTTTTTTATGTCTAGCTGTTTGCAGGATTTTTTTCTTCATATTAACTTTGGCAAAGTTAATTATAATGTGTCTAGAAGATGCTTTATTTGGGTTGAGTCATGCTGGGGTTCTGAAACTATCTGCTATCTGAACTTCAATGTCTCCTGCCATGCTTGGAAGTTCTCCTCAATTATTTCTTGGAGTAGGTATCTGTGCCTTCCTCTTCTCCTTCAGGGATTCCTATGAGGTGACTGTTTACTCTTTTGGAGTGGTCCCACAATTCTCTCAGGGAATGATCCATTTTTGCTCTCCACTTCTCTTTCTCTTTGAGTGTTTGGGAGCATTCAAAAGCTTTGTCTTCAATGTCAGAGATCCTTTCTTCTGCTTGTTCCATTCTGTTACTGAGGGATTCTACTGTATTTCTCAGATATTTGAGGGCTGAAAATTCTTGTCTCAACCTGTCAAAATCTTTGGGGATTTTGTCTTTGAATTCATTGAATTCTTGAGACAACTTTTGAAATGCTCCTTGAATTTCTAATTCCAACTTTACCTCCATTCTATTAATCTTATTTGCAATCTAAATTCTGAATTTGATTTCTGACATCTCAGCCATTTGTTTATGAATGGGATCTTCTGTCATTCCATGGGGGATTTGATCTACTCTGATTATTCATGTTGCCAGAGTTTTTCTGCATGATTATTTTTCACCATTTGGCTAGAGAAGCTGGAAAAGTGAAATCAAAGTGAAGGCTCCTGGAGTTTCCTTTACCAAAGAACTGGGACTGGTGATTGAGGCTTTTCCCTTAGAGATTTATAAAGGTCCCATTCAGAACTACAGCCTGACAGCCTGAAACTCTGGGGACCTGCTTGGCTAGATGGCCCTGACTGGTAATCAGCTAGTCTCTGCCCAATTCTAGTGAATCAGTGGCTTTGGGCTGAAATCTCAGCTGTGGACATATACAAGCAACTAAGACACACACCCCAACAGGGGACAACTTGCAGGGCAGACTCCCACACTCCCACAATAACACAGCCAGGGTACAATCTTGGTGGTTCCCCGGGTGATTGGCCCAGATCAAGAGTACCAAACCAATTTTTCTGGTCAACACAAACACCGATCTGGTGGGAGAGTTCAACAGGTCTTCAGCATCTAGGCAGCAGGGGTCTACTGGTAGCTCAATTTGACCCCAGTGGGAGGGATCGTGGAGCCACCACCACTACCAAGGGCAGCACTGCCACTGTTCCGGGTAGTGCCAACAGTCTAGGGTACTGCTGTGTGCAGGTTGCTGGAGCCAGTGGGGAGATGGAGAGTGTTGCCATTGGCTGCAATGGTCATAGGAGCTGGGCAGGGAACCCAAGGGCAGAGCCACTGACCACTGGCCTCGGGCTGCAGGAGCTGGGTGGGAAGCCTGAGGGCAGAGTTTCTGGCCTCTGAGGCCTTAGGAATTGCAGGAGCCAGGCAGAAGTTGCCAGCCATGGGCAGTGGGCCTCAGAAGCCAGTGGGGAGCTAAAGGGAGGAGTTGCCAGCCACCAACCACAGGTCACAGGAACCAGGCAGGGAGCTGGAGGATGGAGTCACCAGCCCTGGGCCATAGGAGCAGGCCACATATCATAGGAGCCAGGCAGAGCTGAGCTGCCCACCGTGGGCTGCTGTGCTGGGGACCAGATGGGCCATGGTTCCTGGTTGGTAGTGCAGGTCCAGAGCTATGCTCTTCCAATGTGGGGCAAGTCTCTTGTGACTCCCTGCAACTATTAAATTTATAGTTTCAGTGCAACTGCCCATGGCTCATGAGATGCCCTGTCCTAGTAAAAATCTGTCAAACGCTCTGGATTTTGCAGGGGGTAGTCTTCCAGACTTTAAGGAGGAGGAGTAGGTTGGGAGTTCAGGAAGGTGGGGAGAATACCAGAATAACTTTTGGCCCAGGCAAGAGACTACCTGGGCTTGCAGCGGTATCTCTCCATGGAGGGAGTCCTGCCTTTCACTTGTTTTCTCCCCTTTGGTGAAACAAAAGGTCCTCTGTTCTCTACTCACCTTAACCCACTCTCCTGGGGGGAGGAGTATTACCATCCTCTGCAGGATGTTTTTGAAATTTGTTTCCTTGGAGTTCCAGCTTGTTGCAGCAGGGGTGACGCGAACCTATCGATCCTCTCTCTCAGCTCAGCTCCTGATCTTCTGCTTTATTGGGTTATTTCTGACCATTGTTTCTCCCTCTGGATGGGAGCCTCTGCCAAAAGCTGGCTTCAGGCAGCCATCTTGCCTCCCTCCCACTTCACACTTAATAAGAATATGTAATGTTTATTATTTCATTCCACTTCACTTAAGATAATAGTCTATAGTTTCATCTAAGTTGCTGCAAAATACATTATTTTATTCCTTTTTAATGCTGAGTGGTACTTCATGGTATATATTTACTGTATTTTCTTTATCCAGTCATGAATTGATGGACACTTAATTCTATATCTTTGCATTTGTGAATAGTGTTGAAATGAATATTCAAGTGTATGTGTCTTTTTGATAAAATGACTTATTTTCCTTTGGGTAGGTACTCAGCAGTGAAATTTTGGGATCAAATTATAATTCTACTTTTATTTCTTTGAGGAATATCCATACTGTTTTTCATAGAGGTTGTATTAATTTGGTAAAGTGGTTTCTCATTGTGGTTTTAATTTCCATTTCCCTGATGATTAGTGAGGTCAAGCACTTCTTCATATGGTTTTTAGCCATGTATATGTCTTCTTTTGAAAAGGATTTTGTTCTTATCTGTTGACTACTTTTTGGTGAGGTTGTTTGCTTTTTTGTTGATAACTTTTTGTTGAGTTCTTTGTAGGTTCTGAATATTATCCTTTCTTGGATGTATGTGCATAATTTGCAAATATTTTCTTCTACTCTAGGTTGTCTATTCACTGTATTGATTATTTCCTTTGTTGTACAGAAACTATTTAATTTAATCTAATTTATTTATTTTTGTTGTTATTGTATTTGTCCATGGGGTCTTAGTCATAAATCCTTTCCTATCCTTATGTCTAGAAGAGTTTTGCCTATGTTTTCTTCTAGAATTTTTATGCTTTCATGTCTTATCATTAAAGATTTAAGTCTTCAATCCATCTTGAATTAATTTTTGTATAAGGTAAAAGACCTGGGTCTTGTTTTCTTCTGCATGTGTCTATCCAATTTTCCTAATTTTGCTCTACTATTTATTGAATAGAGTACTCTTTCTCCAGTGTACGTTGTTGTCTGCCCTATTGAATATCAATGATTCTATCTATATGGTTTTATTTCTTGGTTTTCTATTCTATTCCACTGGTCTATGTCTCTACTTTTATATGGTGTCAGGTGCCATGCTGTTTTGGTTACTATAGCCTTGTATTATAATTTGAACTCAGGTAATGTGATGTTCCCAGGTTTGTTCTTTTTATTTCAGATTTCTTTGGCTATTCAGGCTCTTTTTTGATTCCAAAGGAATCTTAGGACTAATTTTTCTAGATTTGTGAAATATGACATTGGTATTTTGATGGTAATTGCATGGAATGTGAAATAATCTTGGGAAGTATGGACATTTTAATGATGTTGATTCTACCAATTCATGAGCATGGGATGTTTTCCCATTTATTTGTATCATCTGTTTCTTTCATTTATGTTTTACAGCTCATTTTGTAAAAATCTTTCACCTTCTTGGTCAAGTATATTCCTAAGTATGTTACCTTCTTTGAAGCTATTGTAAATGGTATGGAGTCTTTTATTTGACTTACTTGACTGTTATTAGCATATGGAAATGCTACTTATTCCTGTACTTGATTTTTTAACCTGAAAATTTATTGAATTTACTTATCAATTTTAGGGTCTTTTGGTGGAATATTTAAGATTTTTTAGATATGAGATTGTATTGATGGCAATCAGGAATAGTTTGACCTCCTCATTCATGATTTGCATATCCTTTATTTCTTTCTCTTACCTGACTGATCTGGCTTGGACTTCCAGTACTATATTGAATAGAAGTGTGACCGTGGGTATATTTACCTTGTTCTAGTTCTTAGGGGGATGCTTTTAACTTTTCCTCATTCAGTATGATGATGGCTGCAGATTTATCATACATGGCTTTTATTATTTTGAGGCATATTCTTTCTATGTCTAGTTTGTGGAGCATTTTTATCATGAAAGAATACTGGACTACTGGATTTTTATCAAATGCTTTTTCTGCATCTATTGAGATGATAATACGGCTTTTGTTTTTGCTTCTGTTTATGTGGTGAATAACATTTATTTATTTGCATATGTTATACCATCTTTGTATCCCTGAAATGAAACCTGCTTGATCACAGAGAATTGCCTTTTTGATGTACTGGATTTTTTTCATGGGTTAATATTAGGGTACATATGATTAGGTTATATTATTTGTGTCTTTTGATGTGCTATTGAATTTGGTGCACTTGTAGTATAACCTGAAGTATGGTAACATGATGTGTCCAAATTTGTTTTTATTTCTTGGAATTGAATTGGCTATTTGGGATTATTTCTGGTTCCATATGAAATGAAGAATAATTTTTTCAAGATCTTCAAAGTATGATGTTGGTACTTTGATGGGGATTGCATTAAATCTACCTATTTCTTTGGGTGGCAAGAACATTTTAACAAGCTTGATTCTTTTCAGCTATGAGTATGATATGTCTTTCACTTGTCAACATCTTCTGCTTCTAGACTTTTCTTGACTTTAGAAAAAATGAGCTTAACAGACATATACAGAATGTTTCATCTCAGTAAAATTGAGTATATATTCTACTGATCAGTCCATGAATCATCTCCCCAAATTGATCATATCTTAAAGCACAAATCAAATTTGAACAAATGTAAAAGAATAGAAATTATACCTTGTATCTTTTCGGACCACCACGAGTAGAACTCAACTCTAGCAAAAATCTTCATTCCCCACATAAACTCATGGATACTAAACATTCTTATGCCCAATGATAGCTGGGCCAAGGAAGAGATAAAGAAATATGTTATTAGATTTCTTGAACAAAGTAATAATGAAACCACAAGCTATCAAAACCTGTGAGATATTGAAAAGGCAGCCTTAAGAGGAAAATTTATTGTATAAATGTCCACCTTCAGAAAATAGAAAGAGCACACATCACCATCATAATAAACCACCTCAGGAAGCTGGCAAAGGAAGAGCAATCCAATCCCAAACCTAGCAGAAGAAAAATAATCCAAATTAAATTAGAATTAAATGAAATTGAGAACATAGGAACCATTTAGAAGATCAGCAAAACAAAAAGTTGGTCCTTTGAAAAGATTAATAAAATTGATAAACCCTTGGCCAGATTAACTAGAAACAGAAAAGTAAGATCTCTGGTAACCTCAATCAGAAATGAAAATAGGAAGGGCCAGATGCAGTGGCTTGCACCTGTAATCCTAGCACTCTGGCAGGCCAAGGTGGGTGGATTGCCTGAGCTCATGGATTTGAGACCAGCCTGAGCAAAAGCAAGACCCTGTCTCTAAAAGTAGGTAGGTATTGTGGCAGATGCTTGTAGTTCCAGCTACTTGGGAGGCAGAGGGCTTGAGCCCAAGAGCTTGAGGTTGCTATGAGCTAAGATGCTACAGCACTCCACCAAGGGCCAGAAAGTGAGACTTTTTTTTTTTTTTTTTTTGGAAAAAAGAAAAGAAAAGAAAGAAAAAGAAATAACATGAGGAAATAGTAACAGATACCACTGAAATGGAAAAGATGATCACTAATTACTACAAAAAAACTCTATGCTCACAACACTTCCCTAAACTCAACCAGAAAGAATTAGAAATTTTGAACTGAACAATATTAAGCACCAAAATTGCATCAACAACATAAAATGTTCCAGAAAAAGAAAGTCCTGGACCAGATGGTTTCACAACAGAATTCTACCAAACCTTCAAAGCTGAGGTCATACCTTTATTGGAGAAACTAATCCAAAACACAGAGAAGGAAGGAAACCTCCCCAACACATTTTGTAAAGCAAAAATTCCCTTGATACCCAAACCAGGAAAAGACCCAGCAAAAAGGGAAAATTACAGATTAATATCATTAATGAATATTGACACAAAAAATATTCATTGAAATCCTAGCAAACAAAATACAGCTACACATTAAAAAAATTATACATCCTGATCAGGTGGATTTTATTTCAGGGATGTAAGCTGGTTCAATATACATAAATCCATAAATGTAATTCACCACATTAATAGAAGCAAAAACAAGGACCGTATAATCCTTTCAATAGGTATAGAAAAAGCATTTAACAAAATTTAGCATCCTTTTCTGACAAGAATGCTGAAGAAAACAGGCATAGATGGGACATTTCTTAAACTGAGAGAGTCCATCTACAGCAAACCCACAGCCAGTATCATAGTAAATGGAGTAAAATTGAAATAATTTCTACTTAGAACTGGAACCAGGCAAGGATATCCACTATTGCCACTGCTCTTCAACCTAGTGCTGGAAGTTCTAGCCAATGCAATCAGGCAAGAGAAGGATTATCAAGAGCAAATGGGAACAAAGGAGGTCAAATCCTCAGTCTTTGTGGATAATATGATTTTATACTTGGAAAACCCCAGGGACTCAACCACAAGGCTTCTGGAAGTGAAGAAGGAATACAGTAAAGTCTCATATTACAAAATAAATGTCTAAAAATCAGTAGCCTTTATATATTCTAATAATAATCAAGCTGAGAATCAAATCAAAGATGTAATATCCTTCACAGTAGCTTAGAAAAGAAAAGAAACCAGAAAGAAAGAAATACCTGGTGATACACATAACAAAGGACATGAAGGATCTTTACAGAGAGAACTACAAAAACACAGTCTCGTATTTCTCTGAGTGATTAATCTTTCTTCTTTCTTCTTTTTTCTCTTTTCTTCATCTTTGACTAAATGGGTTAGTTTGAAAGCCTTATCTTCAAGTTATGAATTTTTTCTTCTACTTGGTCTAGCCTATTGTTGAAGCTTCCTGCTATTTTTTGAAGTAAGTTCTATCTTCTCTGATGTTGTCTATTCTTTTAGTGGCTTTTTCATTCATGTTCTGACGTATTTTTTTGGTTTCTTTCTGTTGGTTTTCAACTTTCTCATCAATCCTGTTCATCTTATTTGCCATCCATGTTTTGAATTCCATTTCTAATATTTTGACAGTTTTCTTTTGGTTGGGTCCAGTTGCTATAGATCTATTGTGATCCACTGAAGTGTCAAACTAATTTGTATTTTCATGTTGCCTGAGTTCTTTTGCTGGTTTCTTCTCTCATGCAATCTTTTCTCTCTGTTCTGTGTAGATAGGTTTGCAGTACACTTGTTCTCCATAGAGGGAGCTCTTCTACTTAGTGAGAAAAAGGAGATGTTTCTACAAGGCACATTTGTGTCCTACTCTGGTAGACTGACCAGACAGGACAGAAATAGATACAATGAGAGCCTGTTATGCAGCTTTCCTTTGTTGTCCAATTCTGTTACAATTGTCACAGTTCAAGCTGGTTCAGGGAGCTCTTGATGCAGTGTGGTGTGTTGGTCCCTATACTCCTATTGAAAGCTTGGGTGGGAGACTGGCAAAGTCCCTCTCCATGGAGGTAGGCATTGCAGGAGGTTGTTCTGGCTAGGTCTCTTCATGGCAGTGGCACTGACTTCTTGGTGAGGCTATCTAGGTGGTGGTCATGGGTGTCAGGGCTGCAGGCATTCACTCCACCCAGGTCCAGGTGTAATGATAGCATGGAGGGGGAGGGAACAGCTGGCAGCTAACAAATCTGTGGAGGAGAGTTAGACTGTAGGTGCAACTTAATTACATGGGCAGAGCCACTGAGTGTTATTTGGGGCTATATGTATGGTTCTGCTGGGCAGCACACTATCATTTCTTGTGTTATTCTTTTTGATGCTATTGTAAGTGGGATTGGTTTCTTACTTTCTCTTTTTGAATTATTTCTTACTGGTATACACAACTGATTTTTGTGTATTGATCTTATACTCTGCAATTTTGATAAATTCATTATTCTAACTTTTTTGTGTGGAATCTTTGTTTTCTACATATAAGATAGTGTCATCTGCAAATAGAGCTAATTTTACTTCTTCCTTTCTCATTTGGGTGTCTTTTATTTATTTTTCTTGCTAAATACTATATTGAGTAAAGTGGTGAATATCACATACTTACTTTTTTCCTGATCTTACAAAAAAAGATTTCTGGCTTTTATCAATAAGTATGATAGTTGCTGTGTTTTTTTCATATACAGTCTTTATTATGTTGAGGTACTATTCCTAGTTGTTGAATGCTTTTATTATGAAAGGTGTTGAATTTTGTCAAAACTTTTTTCTGCATCAGTTGAGATAATCATGTTTTGTATTTTTTCTTTGCTTTTGTTAATTTGGTATATAATATTGGTTCATTTTTCTATACTGAACGATTCTTGTGATCCAGATTTAAATCCAACTTAGTTATAGTATATAAGCCTTTTAATATGCTGCCAAATTTAGTTCTTTGGTATCAGGGTAATGCTGGCTTCATAAAGAGGAAGTTCTGACTCTTCAATTTTTCAAAAGAGTTTGAGAAGTGTTTTTTTTTTTTTTAAATAAATGTTTGGTAGAATACATCAGTAATGTTTGATTACTGATTTTCATTTTTTGATTTTTGATTACCGATTAAATCTCTTTAGTTGTTATAGGTCTATTCAGATTTTCTATTTCTTCATAATTCTGTCTTAACAGGCTACATATTTTTAGAAATTTTTCCATTTCATCTTGGTTACACAATTTGTTTGCTTACAATTGTTCATTGTATTCTTTTATAATACTTTTTATTTCTGCCACATTGATAGTAATGCCCCCACTTTCATTTTGATTTTAATAATTTTTATCTTCTTAGTTTTTCCTAGTCAAACTAGCTGAAGTTTTGTCAATTCTTTTTAAAGAATCTATGGATTGTTTTGCTGATTCTCTATTTTTTCTAATCTCTATTTTATTTATCTTTGCTCTAATCTTTATAATTATTTTTCCTCTACTAGCTTTGAGTTTTATTTGCTCTTCATTTTCTAGTTCCTTAATGTGTAAAGTTATGGTTGTTGATTTGTGATCTTTCTTCATTTTTAATTTGTTTATTTCTATAAATTTTCCTCTTAGCATAGCTTTTGCTGTATTTGATAAGTTTTTGTATATTTTGTTGTTGTTTATATTTATCTCAACATATTTTCTAATTCTTGTGATTTCTTCTTTTACCCATTGACCATTTAAGAATATATTTTTTAACTATAAATAACTATATTATTTAATATATATGTGACAATATTATTTATTCACATATTTGTGAATTTTTTTCTGTTATTGATTTCTAGTTTTATTTTGGTTAGAAAAGATAGTATATGTAATTACAATCTTTTTAAATTTAGCAAAACTTGCTTTGTGGCCTAATATATTATCTATCCTAGAAAATGTTCCATGTACACTTGAGAAAAATGTGTATTCTGATGTTATTGGGTGGGGTGTTCTGTATGTCTAGTAGGTCCGATTGATTTGTAGTGTTCTTTATCCTCTATTTCCTTATTGATCTTTGGTCTGGTTATTCTATCCATTATTAAAAGAAAAAAAAAAATCTGGTATTGAAGTCTCCAACTATTATTGTAGAATTGCCTATTTTTTCCTTTAATTCTACCAATGACTGCTTCATATATTTCGGAGTTCTGATGTTTGGCACATATATGTTTATAATTGATATGTTTTCTTGATGTGCTGACAATTTTATCAAAATATAATATCATTGTTTGTCTATTTAAGAGTTTTGATCTGAAGTTTATTTTATCTAATATAAGTATAGCCACCTCAATTTCACTTTAGCTACTAAAGGCATGGAATATCTTTTTCCATCCTTTCATTTTCAACTTAATTTTGACTTTAGAATTATAGCAAATCTCTTATAGAAAGCATATAATCAGATTACATATTTTTATTTTTTTAAATTTATTTTTTATTAGATCATAATTGTGTACATTAATTCTATCATAGGATACAGTGTATTGCTTCCATATGCAGTTTGGAAAACTCTCATCCAACTGTCTAACATAGCCATCTTGTCTAAAGGTTGAATATAAATGTCTTAACACAATAATTATGAGAAAGATTATATATTTTTAAAAATTCATGCTGCCGATATAGGGTGGCCATAAAGTTCCTATGCAATTGTAAATTGCAAACTATTTTGCACAGGAACTTTATGGCTACCCTGTATATCTTTTTAATTAGGGAGTTTAATACACTCATATTTAACATAATTATTGATAAGGAAGCACTTTTTGTTATTTGTTTTGATGTGTCTTATAAGTTTTTTTTTTTTTTTTCCACAAGAATGAGTAGGCCAACGTCTAGAATTAGGTCAATATGTATGGTTGAGCATGACCTAAATCTGGGGATCTTGGTGTGTAAAACATGAAGTACAATTTCTGGCCCATAGTAGGTGTGCAAATGATGGTAATTATAGGAACACTCTTCCAAGAGATATATTCTTAAACATTGAAATTTTTTCAGAGTTCAATGGCAATCTCACAGATGTTCAGGTAATTTATTGATTAAGTTGATAACACAAGTTTATCCTTGTAGGAATCAGAATGGTGCTTGTCTATATACTAATAATTGAATGAATATAATTATTGTTATTAGTGTTGTTTCTGATATTTTGGGCAATTGGCTTTGTCTAATAGCACTCTGGTCTTACTGAGGGTCTTGCCTTAGCTTCTGATACCCTCATGCCAATAAGCCATCTTTGAGATCTGTCTCTCTCCCACAAGGGAAAGCAATAACATCTTCAGTCTATTTTGCACCCTCAAAATGCATCTATATCATTCTGACATCATCAACTAGCCATGCCTCCCTTCTACTTCAGAAATGTTTGTTCTTTGAAGCAACAGAATGGCTTTATTATTGTCTGAAGAATTTAGACATGAAGAAATGCTTGACTGTAAAATTAAAATACTCCTAGACAGGTTCCATGCTTTTTTACCCTTTTTTCCCTTTCCTTTCTCTTTTCACTCACCTGAAACCTACCATGTTTCAAGGAGTATTTGTAAAACAAGATATTTTCCAATTTGCTTATATTTATTTAGTCACTTACTCAATTTTCAAGGTTCATTTTATATTGGCATGTGATTTTGACCTGTAAAGTTTTGTCTACAGCCTTCAGAATACAGTTGACTTTGTTTATTTATTGTAGGGTCAGAATTCCACATATCTTAGGTCTCTCACCAAGTAGCCCTAAGTAACCTGAATCCCATAAACTCAGTAGTGGCTTCAGATACTTTGTATTTCAGACCAAACTTCCAGACTTAATGATAGTATTAGTTATCTAATGTTACATTAAAAAAACACTCTAATACTTAGTAACTTCAAACAATAAAAATTATCAACTGTCTTTTAGTTTCTGTGGATTAGAAATTTGGAACCACATGGGTAGTTTTTCGAAATTGGGATCTTTCATAAGGTTGGAGTTAGATATCAGCTGGGGACAAAGTCTTCAGAAGGCTTGACCAGAGTTAGAGGATCTACTTCTCATTCACTGTTCGTGGGAATGCAAAATGATTCAGTCACTTTGGAAAACAAGTTGACAGTGTTTTACAGAGTTAAACATGCTCTTACCATATAGTCTAGTAATTAAGTTCCTTGGTAGTTAGCCAACAAGGTGAAAACTTAAAGTGCAAAAATCAGAATATGAATATTTATAGTAGCTTTATTTATAATTGCCGAAGCTTGGAAACAACCAAAATGTGCTTCGGTAGATGAATGGATAAATACACTGTGGTATATCCATACAATGAAATATCAGTAATAAAAAAAAAATGAGCTATCAAGCCATAGAAAAACATGGAGGAAACTTAAATACATATTGCTAAGTGAAAGAAGCCAACCTGGAAAGACTGCATACTATAATATTCTACCTAGGTGACAATCTGGAAAAGGAAGTAAAAGATAACTGGTTTCTAAGGATTTGGGTGCTATGGGAGGGTGGGTGGAAGGATGAATAGGTTTAGCACAAGGCATTTTTAGAGGAGTAAAGCCATTCCTATGATATTAATATTTTAATGGCAGATACATAACATTGTACATTTGTCAAAACTCATGGAACTGTGAGATGTAAAGAGTGAACTCTAATGTCAATTAAGAATTTTATTTAATAATAATATACCAGTATTAGTTCATCAATTATAATGTTGTACCACACCAATGCAAAATGATAATAATAGGGGAATGCAGGTTTGGAGGAAGAGGGAGCACATGAGAAACCTCTATACTTTCGGTGTAATTGTTCCATAAACTGAAAACTGCTCTGAAAATAAAATCTATTTCAAAAAACATAAACTCTCAAAGAAAAGAGCAAATGGTTGTTTTGACTGGGTTTCAACTTGGATGGTCATGTAAGAATGATGACAGCCACCTAGTTTAAGTTCTGGTGGACCATGTTTGGAATATGATTAGTAAGAGACAGTGTTTTTTACACTTTCTAGTAGAGGTGAAATATTACAATCCCTTTCTGGAAAGATGACTTTTAAGCAAGGAAAATTTGAGTCTGAACCTGAATAATTATAGTCATGTGACCACCAGCAGTTCAATTAACTGTTATAAGTGTCAGTTTCCTCATCTGTAAAATGGAGATAGCTTTATGATATCTAACTTCATAAGGCTATTTTGAGGATTATTAAATAGAGGGGGTGTATGTAAAAGATGAGAGATTAGTAGGCACCTAAGAACAATAGCTTTTCTTGTTAGGCAAGTCCAAGTAAATGTTCTAAGCACCATACATTCTACCTTGGTATATGAATTCATTGAAATTAAGAATCATGATGTTTATTTAAAACTCTCAATTACACCCAATTTTACTGAAGCATAGGAAATAACTAGAAATAATAATGGTAGTAAGAAATGAAATAAAATGAAGCTAATGTAAATAAAAAGCAGTTACCTACTGGCTTTCCCCAATTAATTAGCATATGCACATTCAATTATTCATACCTTAGGGAACTCATTTAGGCAATCAGGTATCCCATAAATATTCATCTTATTTACCTTCAATGTCTCTGTCATTAGGATTGGAAATTGGCCGTGTTTTCTCAACATATTTCACAACTGGTTGCTTTGAAAAAAATTACCTAGGACTAAATTCATTAATGGTGAAAACTATCTGCCACATGAACGCTAAATTAACAGAAGGATGCTCCGTGCTTGTTGTGGCTTGGGTCAGGTCTCCATCATCTGCTTGAAAGGAATGGATTCTCACAGCGGGCTGGCGGATGGGACTGCAGAGGTGCGATTCTGACCTTTGGCCACTAGCATGTGCTCTTGAATAGTTTTTCATGGCAGTCTGGTCCTGGGCCCACAGGAACTCAGAGGCTACACCTCTGGTTCTCATTTATTAAAGAAGCAGAAAAAATGTGATTTGTAGGTCTGAAAGCATTGCACCACCAACTCAGACATGTCCCCACATAAGTGGCTCCTCCAGATGCCCAGACAGTATTTGCAGAGGGGACTGTACAATCAGGATGGGCTACATAATTTCCCGCCCATTCTAAATGAAAATGGGGAGCCTACTGTCCAAAAATTAATTTCAAGACAGGGACAGTAGGGTTTTTCTGAGTGTGGGGTGTGTGCCACTGTACAGGTTAGGTGTCCTTGAAGCGGACTTTGAATGCTATACACTGCCGACCTTCCACCTAGCTGCCCAGCCTCAAACTGATAACAAAACAGGGGTGATTGACCCTTTTTGAGTGTAGGAACCCAAATATTGCATTATAGATATTATTTCCCGAGCACTTACTAGAGCCAGGCCTGGTGCTAGGGTCTTATCTTTAAGTCTTAAGATACACCTTTAATAAGATTTTAATATTTTCATTTTACAGGTAAAAAAGAAGTTTTAGAGACTTTGAGTGACTTATGTAAGTGCATGAATTAGGGTAGAAAGTCAGGTTTGTCTGGCTGACTCCAAAGCCCATGTTCTTCCCATGTAAGTCATGTTGCTTTGTAGAGTTGGGAGTTATGAACTTAAGAAATATAGCATGTGCAGTTTGGCGGGGGGGGGGTAACTTTGTGATTTCCAATAATTTTAGTTACCTTTAAAGATTCTGCAATACTCTTCAGCTCCTTTTACCCGGCCCTGCACACCTTTCTCCCAGTGACAGGAAACACTGCCAGAAAATTTTTGCAGAGCAAATTACAAGTGTTATTTCCACCACTTGCTCTCTAGGCTGCACACAAAAGCTCTTTTCATTGTGTCAAAGATATACAGTCAACTGAACAGTATATACTAGCAGGACGATTTAGTTTCCAAAGAGAAGCCCAGTCTAAACTTTTTCGATCCACACTTGAAATAAATCAATATGGTGCAGAACGGATCATGAAAGACCCTTTGAGAAGTAAAAGGTCTTCAGAATGCAGCATGGGGCCAAGTCTTTCCTTAGTTTTCCCAGTTCCAAATTGTATAAAAGTCAGGGACTATGTGGGGGGAGGGATATTATGAAATGGCCTCTTATCTTGTTTAATGGTAAGGAAACAATTCCAAAATGTCCCCACCTTTGGACAGGAAGGCTCCTTTTGTTCGAAGCTTAGCAAAGCTACTTTGGTTGCCATGAAGACAGAATCAGTGCGAAGACACTTTTAGGTTTTCAGGCTGTGCTCCTTTTGGAACTCATGGCCCCCTTGCAGCCAACAAACAGCACGAGTGGCCCAGCTTTCCCAGAGCACGGCTGCTCATTAGAGCCATCAGTTAACCCCCTGCCCCTGCCCGTTGCCTACTTATTGTAATTAATTTTATGGCCCCTTTAAAAAAAGAGAGAGAAAAGAAAAGAGAGACCTCTACATTTTATGCTACATTGCACAAGCAATTGAAAGTTGCAGGGAAAGAAGAAAAAAAAATGCAAGCACCAAATGTTTAGCAGGCTTTTCTTCTATTTTAAATGAGCAACCTATTTAAATCAATTATCAGCTCAAAATGAGCAGGCTGATCTAATTAGTCTTGGCCCCTGGTGGGTTAATGAATGAAAGGGAGGTGCTGGATAGATGTGTGCTTTCTCTGGAGTCTTCAGAACTGACCACATGAACACAGACCCCTTCTGGGTTGCTAAGTCTTATCAGGCAGAATTATGAAAGATGGGAGAGAGAGAGAGAGAGAAAAGGAATGAGAGAATGAGAGGAGTAGGGAAGAATTATTAGTTCAATCACCAGAATGACTAAGCATTGCATGGCGTATTTCCAGCCCGAGTTTTACCATGCAGTGATCATTACCATTTGATAAGTAGTTCAGAATTGCAAATAAATCAATTTGTGTTTTCTTTAAGCATGTTTGAAATGGAACAACGTATTGACTTCAGAAGAAAACATGCTGGTGAGTGATGACAGCTCCAGCCCTGAGTCTTGGCACACATAACCTCCTCCCCCTCCCCAAGACATGTCTTACCCTTTATTTAATCATAATGGCCCTTGGACATTAATATGTAGTTAATTAAGGAACTAATATGAGGAAGCAGGAGTGGGAAATACGATGAACAATAAGTTTGTGAGCGCTGGACTGGAAGGTCTCAAGTTTCCCAGGATTTTTTAAAAATACATTTTTTCAAGTATCCCTTGGTGCAAGGGAGTAGATATTTGCTTTTTGGGTTATGACATTTCTTACCCCAAATGTTAACTCTCTGGTAAATGTTACAAGTATTTATGGTTTGGAAATTTGATATGTGTTACTTTTTGGGTTACTCTTTTCTAATGGAAATTACATGGGTTTTGAGGTCCGGCAGGCCAGCTGTGCAGCTGATGGACTTATCCTCAGGTAACCTTCTTCCCATCTCTGAGCCTCAGTTTTCTCATCTTTAACATGGGGTTATTTTCACTGTTCTGTTCTGAGAACTGAGATGCTGTATACTAAGTGGTCATTGGATACGCCTGATCTCTCCTTCTTCACCCAGAAGACTGGACCTGAGGATATTTTGGCAAAAGGTAGAAGTGACTTTCTGTTTTTTCAAAGTAATGCAGTGAGGGATTTTCTGGGTTGATTTTTAAATGAATTAAGTCCCTCTTTCAAGACTGTACTTGAAGGAATGTTAAAATAAGCCTCAGAAAATGAAGCTTGTGCCTCTAATTGAGGATTGGGAAAAACAAAGGAGACTCCATAACTGGTTCTGATATTCCTGAATATCAGCCAACAGGTATTCCTGAATTTTAAAAATGTCCATGAAAAACTGACAAGAGCCATCATTGTCTTTTGGTTTTCAGGAAGTTAGCCAATTCCAGGGCAGTTCACACTGTCTGTATGAAGCCTGTGATGAAAGGGGAGAAGGCCTTCAGGAACTGGTCCAAGACATACTACTAAGTATGGAAGAATCACCATGAGTAATTCCCCTACCCATTCCTCTGATGCCTCACCAGATTATATTTCATCAGGGTCAGAGAGATTCAGACCATCTTTGAACTACAAAATTAGTATGCTGCCTATACAAAAGCAAGATGCATCTTTGCTATAAAACAGTTCTGTCCTTTAGAATATTTCTAAGAAGTCTCAGTCTCTAATCAATGAAATGTCTAGAAACATGGGCCTATATGGAAATCAAAATCCCATTGTTTTATGGTTATTCATAGTTCTTTTCACCAAGCCACCTATCTCAGTGAGGAGAGGATACTGTTCACTTCTCACTCATTGTTCTTGATTGGAAAGTCTCACAGCGGAACTACAAAACACCTTGTTGGAGATGAAAGTGGTAAATTTTGGAAAATGAGGGAAAACTTTGCAGAATCTCATGTGAACTGGATTTTGGCTTTGTGTGACAAAGGGTGGGCGTGGGAGCATTTAGGAGCATGTATAAAGGAATGCTGGAAATAATTTGCTATTTTTAGAGACACAAAAAGACATAGAAAAAAAGGGAAGAAAAATCTTTTGCAGCCAGGGAATGCAAACTTTGTAGTGCATCATAGTTTCAACATGGGTTCTTACAATGATTTATTCAATTAACCTCTTGCCTGTAACCCCCCATCTTTAAATAAGCAGAATCTGAGAACAACAATTATAACTTTGCTAACGAGAAGCTGGGTAAGTATTAAGTGTTTAAAAAACCCACTATTGGAGCCTGGTAATTTTTAAACATATAATTACCTCTTTTATTATACTTTGATTAGATTAAAATTAATGCATTATTAAGTCATGATATGTTCAACCATCTAGACCTCTGTATAGACACAGATAGCAATTCCTTTTTTTCCCCTTCCTCAGGTCTAAGTTAATTAAATTCCCTTTAATTATAATTTACTAAAAAGCTTCACTTTTGCCACTATTATGTCTTTTGAACTTTGAAATTTGAAAAAAAAAAAAAGGACCTTAAAATGGTCTTTTACAGGAGAAATGAACTGTCAGCGAATTCAGGCAAAATTAATTATTTCAGCTTGATAAACCTTTTCATCTATTTGACTCCTTATACAGAAAAGCCAATTAATAATGTCAAACATGCTTTGCCTCCAGGGACCTGCAAGTTCTAATGAGTCTGTTTACTGTGGAGTGGCTAGCAGAATGAGCTTCATGTAGAAATTTTCTAATCGCGCCATACCTGTCAAGCTCAGTCTCATTATCTGTGTACCAAGGGCAAACCTCATTTTGTCAGTAGTGGTTTTCGAAGAACTAACAGATGCCTGGGGGAACATGCAGGACTGTCGGCCAGTAGACGAGTCACTTAATTACCAATCAGAGCAGCCAGGGTGAATGCCTAATGCTCCTTAGTCCCGACCTGCTCCAGCCCAACTCTGAGTCCATCTTATCAGAGACTTGGAGCCTGGTCCTTCTCAGCTCCCAGTGTCTGTCTACTAGGACCCCTTTGTCCTGGGTGCTCTGAGGTGATGATTGATGAGGCACCTCTAGAAACAGCGATTAATCATATGTGATCATACCACAAGTGGGGCAATTGTAGGGGGGAGGGCTTCCGCTGCCTGGGTGTTGATAATTGTTTGGTTGATGGGGGCAGAACCTACAGCGGAGGGCGTACCCACAGCCACCCCAATGTGAGACCCACCACACATCTCCAGTCACCACCCATGGGCCTCTTAGTTGAGAGAAGCTCAACTACACAGATATTTGACAGCAAGCAAGGGCCAGCATCCCAAAAGGCTCTTTAGAACAGAGCTTCTCAAACTTAATGCACTTGCAAATTACCTGGGGATCTCATTAAAAGCAGTTTCTCATTCCATGAATCTGGGGCAGAGCTGAGATTCTGGACTTCTAACCATGCTAAGGCTGCAGGAGTGTGTGGGCCACATATTGAAGCCAGGATTGAGACCAGAGACCTTGGACAAGCTGTTTACCCTTTCTGGACCTTAGATTTCTACCTCTGTAACACATTACAGAAGATTCAGTTTCTTCCTATCACCTTTAGAAGAACTGGCAAGTTCCTTGGTGCTCAGCCTGCTATCCAGACCCTGCTTGGCCATCCATCTTCACCTCCCCAACTGGATGCCTCAGCCTCTCATGGCCACTCCCAGTTCCCTGCAGGCACGTGCTGCTTGAACCATGGCCTCTTTTCCTCCTATTTTCTTGAAAGACAGACTCAGACATCACTTCCAACAGAGTACCTTCCTTAACTTGCCTTCCCCAGCCTCAGAACAACGAAGGGGACCCTCTTTGTGTGTTCCTGCATTCCTGCACCTTTGTTCACCTGAGTGGAGCCCATGTTACCCCAGGTAACCATTTCCTCATTTACCTCCTCAGCGAGATCTGATGGAGATCCTTGTGGGAAATTCTTTGTCCTGCTGTTCCTCCCTTCCCTCCATGTCTGGAATCTCTCTCCTTCTCTGGAACTTACTTCCTCTGCATCTAATCACAGCACTGATCATTTCTGGACCATTACATCAGCCTCCTCCATATTGGTTTCTCTGATTCTGGCTTCTTTCCCATCTAATGTACCCTTAACATTTTTCCTTAAATTGAAATCTGCTTATGTGGACCACTGTCCCCTTCCCACTTTAAACTTGCCAGACTCCCATTCTCTGAGAAGGGAGCCCACCAACTACCAACTCAGTTCCAAAGATCATGTTTCTTCAGTCTCTTTTTTGAGGAGGATTTATTTTGGCTATGTCCAGACCCACAGGTCTTGGGATGATTTTATAATGTTGCATTAGGTCTGGGAAGAACTGAGATTTGCAAAGCAGCCTAGAGAGACAGGCAGACTCAGGGGTTGGATGCCCAAGGATCCTGAATTTAAAATCGAAGCCTGCCATTTATGAGCAAGTCACCTATTCTTGTTCTGCCTCAAATTCCTCTTCTGTAAAATTGAGGAATCATATCTAACTCAGCTATTGTGATGAGGATTAGAGATAAAATTTAATAAATAGTAGACACTTATTACTACTTATTGAAATAATCTGTGACAGGATTTTGAAATTGGATGAGTGCCATCCACCCACAAGGCATTAGTATTGTGATTTTGTGATTTATTCACAAATGTTTTTCCTTAGTCCTCACTGAGCAGTCCAGCATCACTGAGCCATGTGCTGAAGGTCTAAAAGAAATCAGACAGTTCACATAAAATTAGGCAGTAGGCTTTGAGAAATTCAAACATAGTTAACCTCTCCTTTCATTAGCTTTAGTTCCCCAGGAAAACTATGTTTCTGGGGAAATCTCAAAGTGTATCTGGTCCAGCCAGAGCCTTCTAATTTCTTAGCCCAGGGAGGAAAAGAAAGCTTGAAAATGGAGCCTGATTAATTCTGTCAACACTTTGCTAGATTACTCTCTATGCTGCCCTCCTGTTGAATGTTGGGAAGAGGGATGCTCGATGTCAAGGGACTTTTGTCCAGAGTAGATGTTTCAGATAAGCCTGCTTTGTTCTGTGCCTTTTAGGCCTTTGAACTGTGGGCTACTAGAAAATATTCACAGGTACCTGCAAGGAGTTAAAAACAATTTACATTTCCCCCTTTCAATATGTGAGTAGAAAAGATTTAGGCCACTCTTAAGTGTGATGTTTTTCCATACTGGTATCAATTAGTTTAACAAAGAATGTATCTCTAAATTTAATAAGGACAGTCAAGAAGGAATTAGGTCTTGATAAGGAAAAGAAAGCACTTTAGACTAGAGCTGTGTCTTTTTGACCGGGGGTTTTAGTAGTGTGTTCTCTGAAGACTTAAGTTTTCGGAGAAATGGTTTGGGCCTATCTCTGAGGAAGGGAATGAATGATGTGTGCAGCCACAGGTCCCCATCCTAGTTTCAGTTATAATCTATCTGTTTGTATTTGTTTTACACACTGGGGTTCCATTAAGATTTTATTTAGAAAGGGGCACCACACCTCTTAAATATTGAAAACTAGCCAGGTGCAGCCGAGGCAGATGGATCGCCTGAGCTCACGAGTTCAA
Source organism: Otolemur garnettii (assembly GCF_000181295.1). Taxonomy (NCBI): domain Eukaryota; kingdom Metazoa; phylum Chordata; class Mammalia; order Primates; family Galagidae; genus Otolemur; species Otolemur garnettii. The sequence goes on from NW_003852454.1 coordinate 3,941,857, forward strand.
GACCAGCCTGATTAAAAGTGAAACCCTGTCTCTAAAAATAGCTGGAAATTGTGGCAGGCACCTGTAGTCCCAGTTACTTGGGAGACTGAGGCAGGAGGGTCAATTGAGCCCAGGAGTTTTTTTTTTTGTTGCTGTGAGCTATGATGCCTCAGGAGTGTGGGCCACATATTGAAGCCAGGATTGAGACCAGAGACCTTGGACAAGCTGTTTACCCTTTCTGGACCTTAGAGTTCTACCTCTGTAACACATTACAGAAGATTCAGTTTCTTCCTATCACCTTTAGAAGAACTGGCAAGTTCCTTGGTGCACTCTAACCAGGGTGACAAAATAAGACTCTGTTTCAAAAAAAACCCAAAAAAACAAAAAAAACAAAAACAATAGAATAAAAAAATATTGAAAACTATCATTCCAGCAAGGTTTGGACAACTAGGTCAAATTCCTGGCTAATAAGGATGCTCAGATCTTGTAGCTTTAGGGTCCTTGTACTGTTTTTATGCAATGTCACCACTGCCAGTATCTGTGCTCACCTATTGATAGCCTTGCTACCCCAGTGTGCTTCATCCCTTAACAGAAAAGAAACAAAGGCTCCACAGTTCAGATGCTGACATCATAACTGGTAACCAGTTACTGGGAATGGGAAGGGTGTTCATCTGGCTTCTCACTTTCTATTGAAGAGGAGACCATTGAAAGAGTTGAATGTGTATACAGGAGACAGCTGGCCTATTTTCCTCACTTCAGGGGATGCCAGGAAAGTTCTTTGGGATTCCAAGAACTGTTCTCCCTAATCATTTTGGTATTGCCAAATGCTCTCTCTACATTCTAATGGAGAACCCACTTATAGGGTTACTGAAACATTGAGTATCCTCAAATTTTTCCATCGACTTTATTTACATTTAAAATTTTTGGCCATCTGTAGCTATGGAAGAACATCCATATAGTAGAAAATTCACAGGTTTTAAAGTCTGATAGGACTGCATTTTTAGAAATTTCATTCTACATTTATTTGCTAAGGATTTCTAATGCTCTGTTTGTCTCTTTATTTCTAGGAAAACAGAGGCCTCCCCCACCTTTCCTTCTCAAACCCACCCCACGACTGAGAGCCAACTTGTATCAGTGAGGGCATTTTGGACAATTTATTTTGATCACTAATAAGTATCTATTTATTGGTCCAATAAGAACTTGGAAATGTAGTGGTATGTCTGATTGGAAAGAATGTTTCCAAGTAGATTTCAATTCTATCCGATGCAATTCACCATTCAGCTCCTCAGCACCCTGTCAAGCTTCGAGGAACAGTGAGGGATACACCCAATGGGAGTCAAACACACGTCTTGGAAAAGAGGGATGTAAACCATGCTGGGCCGACACAGGTAAGGACTGCAGTTGGAATTACAACTCTGACTTCACCAGAATTCGGACAGTTCCTCTCATCTCTATTGCTAAACTAAACAGGCCAAACATATACAGTAAACTTCCCATCATCTGGAACTCAGGCGGTGCCTGAGGCTCAAAGGAGTAGAGCGCTACCCCATATGCCGGAGGTGGCGGGTTCAAACCCGGCCCCGGCCAAAAAAAAACCCATCATCTGGAACTCAAGAAACTAGTGTGCAACCCAGCCAAAATAAAAATCAGAGTTACAGTTGGTGCATATTGCTGTCAGTAAGTAACACTCCACGCATCACTCCATGGCTCCTCCATTTCTCTGTAACTGTTTTAGGTGTTAAATTTGTGTTACTTGAAGTTAAAAAAATATGGTGGTGAAGTTGAAAAGTGTATTGACTGCTATACAACTAAAATTGTACTGTACACTGCATTTGCAGAGCTGTTTTATAATACAGTAAAACTGTGTTACAATAAGGGAAGTTTTTCTTAATATGCCTTTTTTCTTTTTGGTGCTCTTTTTTATTTCAAATTAATATGTGGGTACAAATTTTTGGGTTACATTTTTATCACGTCCAAGGTGAAGTTCAAATTGTAATTGAGCCCTTCACCCAAGGATCGTGCTGAACACCCTCACATTGTGCACATTAGGTGAGATCCCACCAATTGCCCTCCCCCCTCCTGCCAATTTCTTTCTCCCCATCCCCTTGCTAAGCTATATTTGTGTTTTATCATTCATGTGGGCATGTAATTGTTTATATATTGGTTTCATATTAGTATTGAGTACATTGGATTTTTTTTTTCCATTCCTGGGATACTTGACTAAGAAGAATGTTCAACTCCATCCAGGTAAACATAAAAGATGTAAAGCCTCCATCTTTTCTTATGGCTGAGTAGTACTCCATGGTATACATATGCCACAGTTTTAATGAGTGTATTTTAATATTTATATCAAGTCAATACAGAGTTTATGGTATGGTATAGTGTGGCCTATAGGATTACTTAGGTCTATTTTTAATAGTAATGCTCAAGCAACTGGAAACTACATTTATCCGTAATCTACCTATCCCCTTGGGTGCTGGATAACAGGGAGATTACCATATATAAGTTTTTCTTTTCTAAAAATCACCTTATTATAGAGTGGATATTTTCAACTTACAGTCCTAAAACCAACAGGAAAAATCTTACACCTCATTTGGGTATTGTCACTCAGATAGTAGCCAAATCTGTTAGGACATTTGAGGAAGAAGTCAATCACAGCCTCCACTCTCTTCACTTGACAACAAATAAACCCAAGTGTTGAGATGGGGAGGGCCTTATGAAAGGTCACACCTCTTATCCTCCAGACCTCACCAGTTTTTTATTCCATGCAGGTGTCAACTGAAAGGATCCCATATCAAGCCTCCTGAAGGCCCATCCTGGGCAGGTCAGCACTAATTCCATATTCATTTATACTTCCAGTCTGCCTTCTTTTAGAAAGTCTGGAAGCTTTTCCCACTTTTTAAAAGAATGCAACTCTGGCCCTTCACAGCTTTCCCATTGCATTACCGTGCCCGTCTAACTCTCCTGGCAAGGCCGTGAGCGTTTCTGAGCCCTGTGGTTAGAAAGGGCTATTGGAAGTTAATACGGATTTCTTGCTGCATGTCACTAAACTCCTTTACTAAACTTATTCACTAACCTCCTCTACCAAAGCAATTAGAAGAGCAAGGGGCAGGTTTCCTAAGCTCAGTAGCTGGAGAGACTCTGCTTAGGGATGCCATGGCGAGTGGTACTTCAATACAGTGTCTCATCACCTTGCTGGGATAGAACTGGAATGCTCCCACTCATTTCTCAGGGCTAGGACTCCTTGGGAAGTACACTCCTAGTGAGGATTTTAGTGCTGCATTTCCTGGGATTCCATTATTCCCTCAACTTTTCCATTTTGATATGATGACAGGCCCTATACAAGATCGCAACTATCCATTCCATAAACACAGTACAATTTAGCCTATCTTTGAGAAGTGCTAGGTTTTGAAAATTACGGTGGTATCATGGAAGTAGAGACAGTATTTATTTATTCACTTAGCTTAGCATAGGCCAGGTACTTTGCTAAACTGTGAGGATTAAGAAATGAAAAGGTGGCTCGGCACTGATGGCTCAACCGGCTAAGGCTCCAGCCACATACACCTGAGCTGGCGGGTTCGGATCCAGCCCGGACCCGCCAAACAACAATGATGGCTGCAACCAAAAAACAGCCAGGCATTGTGGCGGGCGCCTGTAGTCCCAGCTACTTGGGAGGTGGAGGCAGGAGAATTGCTTGAGCCCAGGAGTTGGAGGTTGCTGTGAGTTGTGATGCCATGGCACTCTACCCAGGGGGACAGCTTGAGGCTCTGTCTCGAAAAAAAAGAAATGAAAAGGTTATGGGACTTTACCCCCAAGGCAGTTCTGATGTGGTAACAAAGACCTACAAGAAAACACAGACTTATAGGCCAGGCAAGGTGGCTCATGCCTGTAATCCTAGCGCTCTGTATAGTATGGGCTTTAGAGGTAGGTGGATTGCCTGAGCATGCAAGTTCAAGATTAGCCTGAGTGAGAGCGAGACACCATTTCTAAAAAATAGCTGAGTATTGTGGCAGGTGCTTATAGTCCCAGCTACTTGGGAGGCTGAGGCAAGAGAATTGCTTAAGCCCAAGAGTTTGAGGTTGCCGTGAGCTATGACACCAGGGCACTCTACAAAGGGTGACAAAGTGAGACTCTGTTTCAAGAAAAGACAAGAAAAGAAAAGAAAACACAGACTTGCAATAGAGGCTGCTAATCAAAATAATAGGATAATGTACCATGCTGACATAAGTAGAGCAAGGAAAATTTCAGAGGTGGTAAGTGAATTGGGTCTCTAAGCATAAGTAAGGGTTCTCTAGTGGCCATTTCAAATTAGGAAATTCCCTAAGAGTTTTCACTTAAGCCTAACAACTAGATATTAATTCTCAAGACCCCATGAATCTTCTGGTGATTGAAGACCTGAGAGTGGTGTCACATAGTGGGTGAAGAGAAGACTCCAACTGCCTGAATCTAGATTATTTGTATCAATTTTTACTTAAGTGATCCTATATGTTATTTACCTCTCCAAGCCCATTTTCTCCTCTGTAAAAAGGGAGTAATAATAGCAACTTTCTTGTAGATCAGCAGTTCTCAACCTGTGGGTTGCGACCCACAGGAACTGTATTAAAGGCTTGTGGCATTTGGAAGGTGGAGAACCACTATTGTAGATGATTGTGAAAAATAAATGTTAGGGATAATCCAATAATTGTTTAAGACCATGCTTGGCATCCAGTACAGTAAATGGATGTACGGTAAATGTTACCTCTATTGTTTTATTGTCCTTCCCATATCCAAATACAGTTGAGTAATATGGATTTGAACTGCACTGGTCCACTTACAGGCAGATTTTCTTCTGCCTCTTCCACCTCTCAGACAGCAAGACCTGACCCCTTCTCTTTGTTCTCCTCCTCAGTCTATTCAATGTGAAGATGATGAGGCTGAAGGCCTTCCTGATGACCCACTTCCACTTAATGAATAGTAAATATATTTTTGCTTTCTTATGATTTCTTTTCTCTAGCTGACATGATTGTAAGAATACACTGTGTAATATATACAAAGTAGAAAATATGCATTAATCAACTATTTGTTATCACTAATGCTTCTGGTCAACAGCAGGCTACTAGTAGTTAAGTTATGGGGGAGTCAAATGTTACATGCACATTTTTGACTATGTGGGGAGGGGCATATTTCTTATTCTTTGCATTGTTCAAGGGCTAAATGTATCTTCATTATTTGTCTGCCATGGTCCCATTATTATAATAAAGTTGACAGTATGTTAGGCAACAGGGACCAGAAAATTATCTCTGGAAGTGCCCCCCGAAGTATCAGTAGCTCTTGGCTCAGACATACTTATAGATGGCCGGGTCATGCAGTGATGTTTGCCATGGAAACTGGAGGGAGTAGCAGAAAAAAGTTGTCACCTTTTTTCTTAGGCTTTGAGAAGGTGGGGCCTAGAAAAAGCACATCTGAACAGTGTAGGTGTCAGGGGACCAGCACTGAGGTAGCCAGGGAAGAGGCAGGCTTGGGCAGCAGGGGCTGTGCTGAGAAAGCCAAGCATAGGAGAAACTGGCTAGGGTGGGAGGAGGACTCACAGCCTGGGCTGCGCAGGATGGAATGTGAGAGGGTTGTGTTCGAAGGGCAAGTGTCGCTCATTCTAGAAGGATTTACAACTAAGGGCAGTGTCACCAAGGAGGGAATTCTTAATTAGTTCATGGATCAGACATACAGAAGTTCAATAAAAGCATCAAAAGTGTCAGGTGATGTCATGCTTTATTCACTTATTCAGTTAACAAATATTTACGAGCTCCTCCTGGGTACCAGTGGAAACATGACAGGCCTCTTGTGATGCTTATATTCTACTGGGGTGGGGAACAAATGATGAATAAGTACGTAATGTGTTAGATGCCATACGTACTCTGAAGAAAATGAGATCAGGGAAGAGGAGCCAGAGCAACAGAGCACTGGGAGGGGAGCCATTTGGGGAGAGCCTAGGAAGCTGCTATGTAGCTTCCAAGCAGAAACTCAGGGGAAGTGACCCTGGGATCCACACAGGCATCTGGAGAAGGAATAGTCCAGACAGAAAGTACTGTAAGGGCAGTTGTGGCAGTTGGTCTCCAAGACAGGCTTCAAAGACCCTAGCCACCTGGTATCGCTGCCCCAGTGCAGACCCCTTGACACCAAACAGAGCTGACATGTTCAACTAATAGAACACTGTGGAATGACAGTGTGACATCTGCTGTCAAGTCATAGAAGGCATTGAGGCTTCTTTCTTCCTCCTGTTGATCATTCGTTCTGGGCAATATCAGCTGCTGTGTCATGAGGACCTTGAAGCAGCTCTATGGAGGGGCCTCCACTGTGAGCAACCAGGGCCTCCTGTCAATGGTCAATTGACAATTGACATTGTCAATCGCAGGCATGAGCTACCTTGAAATGAGATCCCCCCAGCCCCAGTTGAGCCTTCAGATGACTTCAATCCTAGCTGATTATCTTGACTGCAACCTCATGAGACATTCTTATGCCAGAACCACCTAGCTAAGCTACTTCCAGATTCCTGGCTCACTGAAGCTGTATGAGATAATACATGCTGATTGTCACTTTAAGTCACTGAGTCTTGGAGTAATTTGTTACTCGGATAACTAGTGTAGAAATAAAAAAAAAATTTCATCATAAAGGCTAAAGGTCAGAGGTAGCATTGGATACCATGTAGGACCTCCCCGGAGGAGTAGCAGGTTAAGCAGAGGAAAGTGCCAGCAGCCATGTTACTTGTCTAAGACAGTGTGTTTCCACCCCTTTGATTACTAATGCCTCTCATCATTTATACTCCTCACCTCCTCCCTCCCACCTGGGTTAGCTGCAGGCCTAAGTTCTGGTTCTACATCCTGTATTAGTATTATCTAACTTAGCCATGGCAGTTGGATATGTCATCTCTCCTGTTACTGAGCTCAGGTAGGAGGAAGTGAGTGGTGCATAAATGGACTGAGTTAGCTGTATGCACAGCACTGTACATGTATTATCTCATGCAATCCTCCTTCTACCTTTTGAGGGAGGTATTATTACTATAAAAATAGAGGGGGAAAATATGGGGCTTAGAATGAGTGAGTAGTTTACCCTTGGACAAACTACTGTGCGGTGATAATTCAAATTCAAACCCATTGACTTTTAAGCTAGCTTTTACATGTTCTGCTTCTTTTTTTAAAAACATTGATGATAGATAATTTGGGGAGTTTAGGAATGCAAGCACACAAGTCATCAGTAATCCCACAACTGAGAGATAACGTCTGTGGACATTTGAATTAGATATGTCTAGCTCATGTTTAAGCATTTTAAAATAATTTACAAAATTAGATTAGACTATGCAAACTTTTTGAACTGTTTTTCATCCATGAATATATCATAAACACTTCTTGCATTGTTACATATTCTTCTACAGGTAATTTTTAATGGTTGCACGTATATACATCTTTTGATTGTAGCATAATATATTTAATGAAGCTTTATTATTGTGTATTTATGTTGTTTCCAAATTTTTGGTATTATTAACAATTATACAGTAATCATACTTAAAGATAAATATTTGTTCAGGTTCATTACTATTTAGGGTAAAATTTTCTAAATAGTTTCACTGGCTTAGATTTAGGATAAACAGGGCAGACGATGAAGTTTGTGAGCTCATCCTAGAAAAAGTGCTATATACCTCATTGCTGAATATCACTATGGTCACCTTCAAAGTATTCCCCATGGGAAGCTATGTACTGATGCTAGTACCTAGTCCACCCTTCAAAGCACTTTCTCTAGGAAGAGTTTGTGAACTTAATTGGCAGACCTCAAACAATGCCAGTTCTAATGGCCATTCCAGAAAAATAATTCCAAAATTACTTCGAAGGGTGGACTAGGTGCTGACAATAGTGCATAGCTTCCCAAGGTGAGTATCTCAAAGGTGACCTTAGTGCTATTCAGCAATGAGGTATGTAGCACTGTTTCTAGGATGACTTGGAAAACTTAATTGTTTCACCTCATATACATCAGTAAGACTTTTAACACGCATCATCAGATTGCTCTCTAGAGAAGCTTAGAGTCTCTCTACTCAACTGAATCTGAGGATGCTCATTTCTCTACACATTCACTAGCAGTAGATGTTAGAACTTCAGTAATCCTTATTACCTCTCTTATTTTAAATTAAATATGGGACTCTGTTGAAGATTCACTAAAAACCATCCAAGGAAAGCCTGGAAGAAAACATGCTCCTTAAAAACTTTCATAAGGTTCTGAAATAGCCAAAAACTCATACATAATGTGTGAACAGTTGCCCAGTCACTGCATTGGTGAAATCCAGAAGGTCTCTTGATCTTCACCTCTACATAGAGGTTTCTGAAGACGAAGCGAGATGCATGTCAGGAGCAGTGTCACGACTTTCTGGTAGGATTACTAGTGTTTCCTGTGGTCTAGTGCCAGAGGTGAGGCCCTGACCATCCAATCCAATACAAGGTGAGTTGCATGATCACAAGCCTGTGCAGGTTTCAGGATGTCTGTCCACAGCCACATGGTTTTCAAATTTACATTAATGCAAGGCATGCCCTGTGGGCATCCCCATATCTAGGTGTCACTGCATGGCCCAAAGTGCTATTTCAGGGTCCTCACAGAGGATCATGACATGGGCATGACCCTCATTTTAATGCTGAGGTCACTGAGACCCAGGGCCACATAGCAAATGAGTGGGAAGAACTGATTCTTTTTTAAAATATCTTTTATTAAATAATAACTGTACACATTTATGGGATACAATGTGGAATGCTTACATCAATTGATTAGGATAACCATCACCTCACTTATTTTTTGTGGTAAGACATCTATAATGTACTCTTAGTTGTTTTGAAATGTATCCTTGCATTGTGCACATTAGGTGAGATCCCATCAAATGCCCTCCCTCCTCCCTGCACTTGCCCTCCCCCCATTCCTCTCTCCTCCTTCTTGCTGGACTATATTTGTGATTTATCATTCATATGAATGTGTATGTGATTATATATCAGTTTCATAATAGTATTGAGTACATTGGATACATTTTTTTTACAATCTTGAGATACTGTACTAAGAAGAATATGTTCCAACTCCATTCAGGTAAACATAAAAAATGTAAAGTCTCCATATTTTTTTTATGGCTGCATAGGATGCATGCAGTATAACATATACCGCAATTTGTTAATTCATTCATGAGCTGATGGGCCTTTGGGCTGCTTCCATGAATTGGCAATTATGAATTGGACTACAATAAACATTCTGGTGACAATGTCTTTGTTGTAAAATGATTTTTGTTCATCTGGGTAGATACCTAGTAATGGAATTATGGGATCAAATGGTAGGTCAACTTTTAGTTCCTTGAGAATTGTCCATACTTCTTTCCAAAAAGGCTGTATTACTTTGCAACCCCACTAGAAGTGTTCCCTTCTCTCCACATCCATGCCAACGTCTGCAGTTTGGGGATTTTTGTAATGTGGACCAATCTTACTGGAGTTAGGTGATATCTCAAAGTGGTTATGGTTTGCATTTCTCTGATGATTAAAGATGATGAGCATTTTTTAAATGTGTTTGTTGACTATTTGCCTGTCTTCTTCAGAGAAATTTCTGTTCAAGTCTCTTGCCCACAAAGAAATTGGGTTGTTTGTTCTTTTCTTGTTAATTGCAGTTCTCTGTAGATTCTAGTTATCAGACCTTTGTTGAAATCATAACCTGCAAAAATCTTCTCCATTCTTCTTCATTCTGAAGGCTGTTTGTTTTAGTTGCAATGCCCTTAGCTGCAGAAGTTTTTTAGCTTCATCAAACTCCAGTAATATATTTTTTGTGTTGCTTCAATTGCCAGAGGATCCTTTGCATAAAATATTTTCCCAGGCCAATATTTTTATGCATTTTCCTGCACTCTCATCAAGTATTTTTATAGTTCCATGTCTCAAATTTAAATATTTTATCCAGTGAGAATCAATTTATGTTAATGGTGAAAGGTATGGATCCAGTTTTAGTCTTCTATAGGTCACTAGCCAGTTCTCCCAATACCATTTGTTAAGTAGGGATTCTTTTCCCCAGTGCCTGTTTTTAGTAGGCATATCAAAGAACAAATGACAATATCTGTCTGGGTTCATCTCTAGATTTTCTATTCTATTCCATATATCTACATCTCTATTTTTGTGCCAGTACCATGCTGTTTTGATCACTATAGATTTGTAGTATAACCTGAAGTCTGGTAATGTGATGCCTCCAGATTTGTTTTTATTTCTAAGTAATGTATTGGCTATCGAAGTTTTTTCTGATTCCATATAAAATGAAGTACTATTTTCCCAAGTTCTTTAAAGTATGGCATTGGTGCTTTAACAGGGATTGCATTAAATCTGTAGATTGCTTTGGGTAGTATGGACATTTTGACAATTTTGATTCTTTCCAGCCATGATCATAGTATATTTTTCCATTTGTTAATATCTTCTGCTATTTCTTTTCTCAGAGTTTCACAATTATCATCATAGACATCTTTCACATCCTTTATGAGATAAATTCCCAGATATTTCATCTTCTTTGGCACTACTGTAAAAGGAATAGAGTCCTTCACTATTATTTTCAGCTCGACTATTGTTGGTATATAAAAAGCTACTGATTTGTAAGTATTGATTTTGTATCCTGAGACAGTTCTATATTCCTTGATCACTTCTATGAGCTTTGTAGTTGAATCTGTGGGGTTTTCCAGGTATAAGATCATATCATCCATGAAGAGGGATATTTTGACCTCCTCTGACCACATTTGGATACCTTTGATCCCCTTCTCTTGCCTAATTGCAATGGCTAGGACTTCTGTTACTATGTTGACAGCAATAGAGACAATGGGTATCCTTGTCTAGTTCCATATTTGAGTGGAAATGTTTTCAATTTTACTCCATTCAATATGATATTGGCTGTGGATTTGCTGTATATGGCCTCTATCAGTTTAAGAAATGTCCCGTCTAAGTCTATTTTCTTAATTGTTCTAATTATGAAAGGATGCTGGATTATCAAAAGCCTTTTCTACATCAATTGATAGAATCATATGGTCTTTGTTTTTTATTTCATTTATGTGATACAGTATATTTATAGGTTTACATATGTTGAACCAATCTTGTAACCGTGAGATAAAACCAACTTGATTATGGCATATAATGTTTTTGATGTTTCATTGAATTCTGTTTGCTGGCATCTTATTTAATATTTTTGCACATCTTCTATTGTCTCCTTTGTCATTCCTTGGTAGAGCTGATCTACTTTGATTATTCACATTGCCAGAATATTGATTCTATGATATTGGTCTATAGTTTCCTGCATGATTATTTTCTGCAATTTGGCAATTACAACTGGTAGGGTGAGATTGGATTGGGGGTACCAGGAAGTGGAGTTAACCAGCCCTTTACCAATGAGCTGGGGCTTGTGATTGTGGCTTTTTCCCTGCAGCCTTACAAAGGTCCCTTTCAGAACTGCATCTGAGAGTCTAAGGACCTGCTTGGTGAGATAATGCAAGCTGGCTCTGTCTTGAAGTCAGCTAACTTCTACCCAATCCTAATGAGTTGTGGTATTAGGCTGAAATCTCAGCTGGGAAGAAATACAAGCAACTGTGGCACCCTGCCCCAACCATTGACAGCTGGAGGAGGAGAATTGTCCTTCCCCACTATAAAACAACCACCACTCAATCCCAGAGGGTCCCTGGGTGGACAGCCCAGGTCAAGATTTCTAATCAGATTTTCCCAGGCCTTACAATCACTGCTCACCAGGGAGAGTTCGAAGGGTCTCCAGTGGCCTGATCATAGAAATCCATAGGCAGTTCTGTCCTACAAACCCAAGGGGCTGGAACCTGGTCTCCTCCAGTGAATAAAAAGGCTGGGAAAGTGCTCTGACAAAGTCAGAACAGGGATGTCCGTGCCTTTGCCTGCCATGCACCATTGCTGAGCATCCCTCTCTCCTCCACACCCCTCTGCTTTCACACAAGTTACTGTTTCTATGCTGCTGTCAAGTGACCCACACAATGTCCAGGCCTCTCAGAAAATTTCAAAACACTCTGGGCTCTGCAGGGGCTGAACTTCAGACAGCCAGGCAAATGGGGAAGGGTGGACTAGGTGTTAAGAATTGTGGGGAAGGGGCAGCATTTGTGGCTGAAAGGAGTAGGGTGCTGGCCCCATATGAGGAAAATAATTGTTTAATTTTATGTTGGGCAGGATGATGCCTAGGTTCACAAGTGGGACCTCTCTGGACAAGGAGGCCCACTGTTCAGTGGCTCTCTTCTGTGGGGCAAAATGAGAGGTCTTTTGTTCCCTGCTTGCTTGCTCTCTATCCCACAGCAAGCCTCCCACTTGGAGAAGGGGTCTTTCCTGTTCTTGGTGATGGGCTTTATACATGAAATTTATTTTCTTGGAGTTTCTTTCTTGGAGTTTGCCTCAGCAGAGGTGATGTGCACTTGTCTACCTTCTATCTATGCTCAGCTCCCCACCTTTGGCTTCAGCGAGTCTACTTCTTCCCAGTACCTCTCCCACCAGACAGGAGCCTCTGGTGAAAGTTGCCTCGGGTCAGCTATCTTCCTTCCCTCCCTGGAAGACCTGATTCTTGACCCAGCAGGTCTACCTGGATTGTATTTTCCCTTCCCCTGGCTTTATGTGTTACTGCACAGTGTTGTTGAAGTCCCCCTTCTAGCTCAGCAGGTTGTCTTACATCCTACACTTGATGCTATGATCTGCACACTAGGCTGTGCACTCCTTGAGAGTATGCAATGCACTTGACTCACCTGTCACAATATCTGGTGCCTGTATTATAATAGGCTGTCTTTAGGGGTAGCTGACTGACTGGGAAAAGGAAAGTAGGGAAAGAGAAAGGGAGGTAGGGAGGGAGGGAGGGACAAAATGAAGGAAGGAACAATGAGGTTGAATTCAGCCCAGTAATTTTCCACAGACCTGGAGATTATTTTGAGTCTATGTGTTGACTCTTCTATGTAACAGTGTGTGAAATTGCTGGTGGTGGCAGTGTAGGGTAGTGTCTCCAGGAGAAACTAGCCTGACCTTGGTGGGGAGAGCTCCACGTCCCAGTGAAAAACAGGCCTTCCTGAGCCAAAAGGTTTATGGTGAATTCCAGAGGTCCCCGGTGATGCTGGGCAGGTTGGCAATGGCTTTGTATCCTTTGCATAGTGAGCAAATCTTCTACCACATGGGGAGTTCTAGGTACCTCTGACCTGATATCTGGGTATACCTCCCCTTGACTTCCCCTGGAATCACCATGGGCCCCATGCTGAGCTTGCTTCTGTGTATCTGATGAAAAGCCCTTTGGAATGGGCATTTTCATGTACATAATCCCTTTTTGAGCAAGAGAAGATCTTAACCTAAGGTTTAATATGTCATCGTATCAAACTTCCTCTTTTTCAAAATTTAAAAGCAAATTCTATGCAATGACATGCCAGAACATTACAGTTTCATTGAAAAAAAACAACAAAAAAATATTTTTAAAGAAATACTTACACAATAGATCCTGCTGAAGCCAGTGGGAGAACATTCTCTTTTCTGGTGTGGTTTAGTATAGTAATTATTGGTAATCACAGCAATAATGAATCACATCTACCTTAAGACATAAAAATTAAATAATAGCTAACCTAAGATTCTGCAAGGGTGTGATGCTTTGCAGTTCCAAGAGCACTTTCATAAACATGATCTCACTGGATTTCCACAGCAGCAAGATGAGATAGGGAGGCATTGGAGCAATTGGTCCCATTTTCAGATGTGATGGGAGGAGGTCACACAGGCTTTCAGCCACTGATTTGAAAGAAGAGTCTGGCCCCAGACTTGCTAACCCCGTGTCTTCTCCCAGGCACTTTGGACAACTTGCCATGACTGCCCTAGTGCCAGCTGTGGAATGCTCAGACTGGTTTTCCCAGTGCCACACACCACGGCATAAGCATGGCTCCAAAGCCCTGTACTGTTAATGTCTGGGCCTCCCAGACTTTGCTCACTGAAGTCTTGCAGGTCATGGGCTGTCAGTCCAGGAGGCATGTTTTTGTGTATTGTTAAGTGTAGCAGACAGCTCAATTTGAGGATTAAAGAGAACACATTGCCTCCTCCATTGGCCATTGGGCAGAGCTAAGCTCTTTAATGATGTGGTCTGGGGGTTGGGGCCAGTGGACAGCAAGCCTAACTTTAAATCCAGGTTCTGTGTCCAGGAGAAGGCACAGGGTTAGCAAGTCTGGGGCCAGACTCTTCTATCCAATCAACTGCTGAAAGGCTATGTGACCTCCTCTGATCATATCTGAAAATGGGACCAATTGGGTAAGTTACTTCCTTGGGTAAGGTACTTCCCTCAGCCTATTTCCTCGTGTAAAATAGGCAGGCCCCAGGTTGTGAATGAGATAGGTTCTGTAGGTCTGTTCTTAAGTTAAACCTACAGACAGGTACATTTACCTATCACCTGTAACAGCCCATGTTCGTAAGTATGAGTTGAATGTCAGTTGGATGTTTGTAACTTGGGGACTTACTGTAATAGTCCCCATTAGCAAGTGTGTGTTGTAAGTAAGCCAGATAGATGTTTGTAACTTGGAGACTTCCTGAATTTGGTTAGAAATAGAACCAATACACCGAACAGGGACAATGCAGAGTTCACTGGGTTACATGCTAGGGGGCTGGAGTTCACTGGATTACATGCTAGCATTTGTAACTTGGAGACTTCCTGAATTTGGTTAGAAATAGAGCCAATCTCGTAGACAGTTTTGATAATTCAATGAGATAATAAAACACTCAGTAACAGCAAGCATTTAATATATCTAGTGTCTTAACTGTGACAATTAGAATTATTATCACCAGGTGGGAAAGAAAATGCTCTACAAACCACATTCCCATCTCTGGCATCAGTCAGTTATTTGAGCCCCAGTGATGGTAGAAACACCGTGTCTTCACCAAGCTGTAAAGCCCCCTAGCACGTAACCCAGTGAACTCTGCATTCTCCCTGTTTGGTGTATTGTGTTAGTTTTCTATGGCTTCTGTAACAACTTGCCAAAATGTAGTAGCAGACAACTTGGTGCAAGTCCCAGCAGAACTGTCTGCGGTCTTGAGTAAACACCTTAACCTCCCTGTGACTTGTTTCACTAGCCTGAGTCATTGGATCCTTTTAAAGATTAAATGAGATAATGCATATAAAAGCACATTATGAAGACTAACGTACTGTATGTGTTCATTCTAGATTTATGGAGCCCATTTGTTATTTCTGCTGTGCCAGGCCCTGAGCTGGGCACTGGGCATAGACACTTAAGACACAGCACACACTCAAAGCATTCTCAAAGCATGATTTTCATCAATGTGTTTAAAAACAAAACACTATCTGAAGGCAAGCCTGCCTGCAACAGTGATGCAATAGGAGAAGCCTGGAAGCCAGGGGCTGAAAAGCCAGGCACTTCTTGTCATGGCCTAGAGAAATCTTCACACATACTATGATCTGGTTTACTCTCTGCTTTAGAGCGTTTTATGTTCCCACTTTCTCCTCATTTCTCCCTTTTGAGAAAGTCTTGCATTTTTAATCCATTCTGCCTGAACTCTCCTAACTTTGGGCATCCATCCACTGTGGTTTGATAACTTGGTTCCTATAGAACAGGCTCATAGTTCTTTATCTGAAATCTTTATGGCTTGATGTGTTTCAGAAATCATCTTTGGAGTTTAGAAAAGTAATGCAGTGTACATATTCATATTTAGTAACAGCCTCAGCACTGTTTGGGCAGCAACTCTAATTTTGATTGGAAACATTTCTGCAGCAAAACATAAAACCACTTTCCACTAAGTGGAGTCAGTAAAGACTACACTTATGTTGCCAAATTAGTTACAGTAAAACTAGATTTTTGTGTTTTGGAATTGTGAATAAGAGAAGGATTTGTAATAGGTAGCAGTTCAGTCCTCGGACTTGGTGAATGTGTCTTTACTTGCCTGTAGGTACAGGCAATCTTACTATTTCTATATGTAACAATTTAAATTAATGTACTCCCAGCCTGGTCTCATAGAAGATATAAGGCATTCTGAGCTATATTTTTAGTGTGGGCAATTCTTTCTGACCTATGGTTGCAGGTAAGAACCTGTTCACTTCCTCCATTGCTACATTTTCAGCCAGATAGAGCCCACCATTTAAATGTTCCAATAAAAAAGAAGTTTGCAAAACTCACAAAATCACCTTCTTCTCCATGATGCTGGGATCAACGTAGATCACTCTCACCAGAGCTTCTCTTCACTTCCAATGGCATTTTCTCACCTCATTCATTCCTTCAATCACTTATTTACTTATTCAGTTATTCATTCATTTTTTACATCTTCCTTCATTAATCCATGTAATCATCCACTCACTAAAATACATGTTTAGCAACCAGTCTGTGCCAAGTCCAAAGTCAGATACTAGGAAAAGAAAAAGAAAAGAGATAACATTCTTGTCCTTTGGGCTCTCAAGTGAGGGAGACAAATAGGAAACCAAGCTTGATGTGTTTCAAAAAAGAAAGAAGCTGGGAAGGGGGGTCCAAGTAAAAGATCCCAGAGGGTCACAGAAAGAAGGTGGCTGTGGGAAGCTTTGTGGAGAGGGACATTTGCCTGCCATGAAGAAAATTGGGTTTAAATAGTCACCAGGTTAGGACAATGAATGGGGTTGGTGGGTATTCCAGATCTGGGGACACACAGAGGGTTTACAGTCATGGCATATGTGTGGCACACTGGAGACCAGGTTTTCAGGGGTAAGTTCAATAGCTGTTAAAACTCTTAGATATGTCTTTGAGGAAGACATAAGTCCAAGAGTTAGGGTAGGGGGGCTTCCCTATAGCCTCGTCAGGGAAGGTCTTCGGAGAAAACTAAAATCTATTCACAAAGACCACCTCATAGAGCTACAAAACACAGTCCTATCTATCTGGTCTTTCCCTGGCTGCTGCAAGTAGGTTTTAGACCTCCTTCACCAACAAAAATTCCAAAAGTAGGACATGCTGGAGGGAGGAGAGACCTGGACCATTCTACCTTCCCAGGATAGGTTGCTCAGATCAACCCTATGATTTGGGAGACTCCAGAGTGAAGTGGGCAAATATTGTTTTGGATTTCAATCCTAATGCTGCTGCTTCTCAGCTGTGAGAACTCAGTAAAGCTGCTGCACCCAATTGAGCCTCAGGTAAGTTGTCAAGGTTTGCAGGTGAAATTGTGAGTACATATCCGTGCAAATAGGATATGCTGCAGTGTTGTTTTAGAAGTTAAACCCATGAGAAATAAAATTTCTCATCTGTTTGCTCCTGCTAATTCCCCAGGATCTATAATTGACTGATACACAGTAGAATTGTCAAGGAGAAACTTGTTAGCAACCTGGGAATTAAAACACAAATTTATTTACTTTTGGCATCATAAGTACCAACCCAGAGACTGACAGGAAGATGTAGAGTAAGAACATGATGACTATTGAATGGAAGAACAAACTAAGAAATGAATGAATGAATGAGTGAAGTACACATTAATTCATAAGAGACGAGAAGAAGAAGCCATCACTGAGTGCTCCCACTACTTGTCAAGTACTGTACAAAAATAAAAATCTACTCATCAGTAAAAAGTAATTCCTCATTTCTGTGTGTCAACATTGCTCTCTGCATCGAGACATTAATTTTTTCTTGCATCAGATATTTATTGAATTTTCTGTGTTTAAGATAGGTAAGTCTTTTTCTTTGACAAAGTCTGTGAGGGACACATGGAAACCAGAAAACCTTGGGTGAAGATTTAAAACCATGCATGTTTATTGTGCCACACATCTGTGTTCTATATTTCACAGATTTGACTTGTACCCTTGTCATAGTTTCCATAGGTGTGATCGAGGTGAAAGCTATGTTGATTGGTTAAATGTAATCATGTTAGATTGTATAAAAAAAAATCAGCACATTGTATCCCACATATGCACAAATGTATCCATGATCTATGTGTATTTGACTTAATAAAATAAAAAAAAAATAAAACCATGCTTGTAACTCAGAGAACCTCGGTGTGAAATGGCTTAGAAATGAACTTTTTTGCTTATTTTGTTATACTGGCAGGCGAAGATAGAGTAGACAGCTAAATTATGGGTTAACAGGTTCATGCCAAACGGGAGGGGAATATACACCCTTCAAGATGGGGAAGAAAGAAAGGTTTGTCTCCCTGTACCCCAATTTCTTGAAAGAATTAGCAAATCAATCAACATAGATTGTCTGAGCTAGAAATACAAAGGAAGATATTTGACAGTATGTCCTGAATTTTTTATTCCTCAAAGTTAAAATCATTCTTTCCATCACCTTTTGTGGATTGATGTTTAATTTAAAATAATAAATTACTAGCATTTTAATAATATTTTGCCTAGGTGTGGATTCTAAATACACGCTTTTATTTCTTAGCCTACTATCTGTATTTTCTCATAAAACAAAAAAGCATTACATACTTCAAACTTATTTTGACCAAAGTCTCATCATCCATGACTCAATTCTTTACAGTTATTGTTGATAGCGAAATGGCACCTTCATGGTATGAAAACTGCTGGTTGGAAAGAAATGGAGAAGAGGCAGCCCCTAATATTCCTGTTTGTTAAACTCTCTGACCCCTAGCCTCTATATCTGCCCAGTCAAAGGCTTCTTATTAAATGAAAATAATAGGTTGTTTAAGCTACTCTTAGTTAGCTGTTACACTGCTTGCAGCCTTGGGCATTCTAACATACACACTGTGCTTCTGGATAGAAATAGCAGCCACCTCCTCTCAGATCCTTCCTGTCTCTGTGCAGAAGGCAGGAAAAGAGTCTTCTGAGTATGGAGAGGAACCTGGGCAGGAGACAGGACACCTGCGATCTAATACAGCGCCAGACCTTTGCACATTAAAACAAACAAATAAATAAACAAATGGGTGGGTGAAGAAGAAAACAGTTTATTTGGGTGACAGTGGGCAGTTGATCTGAATTCCCAGGGCTTAAATTTCCCTAAATGTTAGCTTGGAGGATCATGCCGGTTTAGTATTTCCATGTCAATCAATGGTTTTCTCTCTTCTTGACTTTGGCCAGATATTCATGCCACCTGAACTATGCTAAGGATGTGTATTTAAAGTGATTCCCTTTTTCAAACAAATTTATTTCATAAGGAAGCATTATATCATTATGCTAAAAAATCAGAATCCCTTGCAACATAAAGGAGACAACTATCAGAAAAAGTATAACATAAACGAAACCACATTATTCATTCTAGCTGGATCTTGTTGTGTGGGAAGGCAAAGGGTGATCAGCCAGCACTAGGGTCTCCTCCTTGACAGGATCAGAGGTTCAAAGAGGACCGAAAGGAACTTACTTCCACATTGGGCGATCTGAAGTGATTCCAAGCTGTCTCTGCACTCCTAAAATCATCCCACAAGGCCTGGAAGGTGCAGTCCTACACCTGGGAAGCACCAGTCCTGTGATTCCTTAGGACCTGGTTAGCAAGAGGAGGGAGTGGACAAGTGGTGAAGGGAGGGTTTGTAGACACCACTCCCTTTGGCAAAAGGAAAGGGGCACGACGGACACCTTGCTTGGCTCTTGGTCTCCGCTTTCCTACTTCCTTTCCATACTCATTGCTTGAGTGGGAGCAGCCACACAAAGTTCTTTTAAAAAATTCTTCTTATGAATTTAGCAAGTACAAGTGCAGTTGTATTATATGAACGTACTTTGTAATAGGGAAGTCGGAGCTTTTAGTGTAAACACCACCTGCATAATGTGCCCTGTATCCATCAAGTAATTTCTCTTCCTTCACCCTCCTTCTCTCCAAGTCTCTGATGTTTCCCATTCCACACTGTATGTCCACAAGTACACATTGTGTAGCTCCCACTTTTACATGAGAACTTGTGGCATTTTACTTTTATTCTGAACTGTTTCACTTAAGATAATGGCCTCCAGTTCCACTCATGTGGCTGCATTATTTCATTCTTTTTTGATGGCTTAATTTTATTCCATTGTGTGTGCATATGTGTGTGTATATATGTGTGTGTGTGTGTATTAACATACCACATCCAATCATCTGTTGATGGACACTTCGGTTGAGGCCATATCTTTGCTATTGTGAAGAGTGCTGGGATAAATATACAAGTGCAGGGATGTTTTTGGTATAATGATTTAATTTGAGATTGGAGGATTGTATGGTAGGTAGTTCTATGAGAAATCTCTGTATAGTTTTCCATACAGTGGTACAAAGTTACATTTCCATCAACAGTGTCTAAGAGTTCCCTTTTTTCCATATCCTTGACATCTAATATTCTTTGATTTTTTTAATAATAGCCATTCTGACTGGGGCAAGATGATAACTTATTGTGGTTTTGACTCCATTTCTCCAATGCTTAATGATGTTCAGCATTTCAATATGCTTTTGGCCATTTGTAAGTTTTCTTTTGAAAAATGTCTATTTATGCCCTTTGCCCACTTTTTAATGGGGTCATTTATTTATTTTTATTGTTGTTGAGTTGCTTGACTTCCTTGTAAATTCTGGATATGAGTCCTGAGTTCAATGCATGGTTTGCAAACATTGTCTCCTAGTCTGTAAGTTGTATCACTCTGTTATTTCTTTTCCTGTGCGGAAGCTTTTTAGTTTAATTAAGTCTCATTTGTCTATTTTTGTTTTCAAGCAACATAAAACTATATGTAAAATAGCAAGAATGAAAGGAGAAGAGGGCTGATGGCCTGGAAGCCTCACCATAATGCCTGCCAGTGGTGGCTTTCCTGATGTGGTCCTGGCTCCTCTCTCATCGTCCATGTTCATCCCCATCAAAATGGGGGAAAAACAGACATGGTGGCACCCACCTGTAGTCCCAGCTACTCAGGAAGCTGAGGCAGGAATATTGCTCGAGCCCAGGAGTTTGAGATGGTAGTAATCCACGATCGTGTCAATGCACTACAGCCTAGGTGACAGAAGGAAACCCTGTCTCTTAAAAAAAAAATTGAAAGAGCTGAGAAGTCCTCATAATGTCTATGCAGTTTTCAGTTTTCTGCAGCCTCATCGTGTTCCCAAATCAAAACCAGACTCCTTGGGTCTTTGTACTTTACATTTTGGCTGGATGGTGGGATCTTTTGGGGGTACTGTTCCCAATCTGGATGGAAAGTGAGTGGTGAATGATGAATACCGTAGATCATCTTGTTTGTGAATGGCACCTTAATATGCTGAAAGTAATATGAAGCCATATATCTTTCCAGATAAATATATCCAGGTCCTGAAACAGCTTAATAGACTCTCCCACCCCCTCTCCTTATTGTTGAGGTTCATCAAACGGAGTTCACCAAAAGGCATCATGGCTTCTGACCAAAACTAAAATTTCCTGTCTCTGATTTCCTGTAATTTCAAAGTTATTTCCCTTTTGTCCTGTAACTTGAAAACCCAAATCCCTGAAGTGAAAGAGGCCTTATATCTTGGCTTCTTCCATAGCCCTATAATAAATAATTAATATTTTACTGTTTTATGAGGTTGCTTTGCCCTCAGCAAGGACTGCAAGGCATTGCACATTCCACGGCCTTCTGTGGATGCTCCTTTAGCTCTGTAGAAAGCCAAGATTGTCAGTCATTTTAACTTTTAATTAAGATGTTCAGAAAGAATGAAACGTCTGTAAAAGATTCTGGGTAGTTTATGATTAATATTTCTTGAAGCAACAACTTATTTTTGCCTCCATATTACCTCTGGGACATCAATGTGCATGTTTTTTTAACCCACGATAACACAGTCTATGGGCAACTTTCAGTTACTTAAGTCATCGTAGAAAATCCCATTTGCTCTATTCTTAAAAAATGTTATCATTGCTCCTGTCCTCCTTAAATTTCTGGAATACAAGAGATAATGTTTGTTCTTTTCCCCCTTGTTTTAGTCGTTGTCTAAGTCAGAGTTTTTAAGATGTCTTATGCAGGAAGACTAGTTCTAGGACATTCCAATGTGAAAGTACTTTGGGAAATGGCACATCTGCTCTAGGAGATTTTTGAGCTTCTTAAAATGTCTAAGAATCCTGAGAATATTTTAAGAAAAGTTTTCAATACTGTTTAAAGATGTTTTGCCAATTCATGGAGTGGCACATTTGGCATAGGTGCTTAATAGTTATTTCTAGAACTAAATTTAAAGGACTTATGTATCAAAGGAGTGTAGTTTTAAAACATGGCCTCAAATTCTTTGACTCTCCTTCTTGCAAATGTTGGGGTCTATGTCTACTCTCCTTGAATCTGCTTGAGTATGACTGCTTCAACCAATAGTGTCCAGCAGAAGCATGTTCTGTTCCTAGCTATACATTCCCTGTAGCTTCTGCCATGTTGCTTTTGAAGTCCTGAGCCATAAGGTGTCTAATTATCCTGAAACTACTAAAATGATGAGGTTACATATAGGTGTATTTCCCAGTAGTCAAGCCCAAGTATCAAGTTGTTCCTTCCATCCTGCTGGCATAGAAGTGAAATCATCTTGGATCTACCAGACCCAGTTTATGTCCCAGCTGAATACCACTAAGAGATCTCCCCTCCTCTCACATAGAATAGAAGGACCACTCAGCTAAGCCCTGCATGAATCTTTCACCCACAAAATCATAAGAAATAAAAACCAGTTGTTTAAATGGCTAAGTTGGAGATTACTGTATTTTGGTGTGTATGATGGACATCTTCCCCCCAAACTTTTGAGAGAAAAAGAGGATGTGCTTTGTACATGAGTAGCACATCTTGGGAGCAGGGATCCCAGAACAAGCTACAACATCCTCCTTCCTGGACCTGCTGGGAACATAGGGTTCTAGTCTGGGAGGATCTGGGTTCCAGTGGGAGCAGGTTGGAGCAACCCTTAACAAGCTCTTCAATCTGGAGGGGGGGAGCAGTGGCAGTGCTGGCCATGTGGGGTGAGGACAGATGCCCAAGACTTGGTCACACAGAGGAGTGGCAGCTCTGACAAGCCCTAGAGACCCAGCTGGCTGAACATGGGCTGAGCAGCTGCAGAATCTCCTGCCACACTGGCCATGAGGGTGATCGTATCAGCTGTAGCTCCTGACACAAGGAAGAAGGGCTCCTGGGAGAGAGGGAAGGGGCAGCCTTCACAGAGTGAGTGGCTGCAGGACAGTGATGTGATTTACACATTCACCAAGGAAGTGTTAGTCCTCCTCAGATGTGTCTTTCCTGGCTGAGAGCTAGCCACTCTCTCCAGGGGCATTCTCCTCAAAGTTTGGGCCAAAAACATGGGTGTGCATTGTACATGAGAGCAGCACATTTTACACTTCAAAATATGGTAGTTTGTGACATAGCAATAGATAACTGAGATAGGGATGGTTGAATTCTTAGGTGTAGAACAGAAAACTGAATGCCACCCCTGAGACGTTTCCCAACCAGAAGGACTAGTGTCCATTAGGGAAAGCTTACAGTCAGAGCTCCCCAACAATCAGCCCTTTAATTAGGTTTCATAAATGGAGTCATTGTTTTAGTATTAAGCAAAAGTATGATCAGAGGTAGAACAAATTGGAAACAAAAACAACTAGGGGGTTTAGGGGGTGTCGTACTTTGCCATTCCTGCCTGGTTTGTGGATGTGCTAGGCTGAGACAGATTAAGTGCTTTGCTGCATGGACTGAAATCCCCTGATGTAGACACGAAGGAGCCAACCTCACTCTACCACCACAAGGGTCGTGGTCCCTCTGTCAGTGACATAATCACAGGTTGGATGAAGCTTAAAGAGAATGCTGATGTCCTAATGCCCAGAGAAGTAATAGTAATAGGAAGTTCATGTCTGGAAATGTCAAATTAGCTATGATTGCTCACTGGACACTAAACCCAAATTGCTTTACTTCCTTTATCATTCTGCCCTCAGCCTACTCTACCTCAATGACCCATTAGTTCCCTCCTTTTGCCTCTGACTGGACCCCCAGTTTCTCCATCTAGGCTGTTCCCTCTGTTCACATTACATCTAAGGACGTATTCATGAGGAATGAACTCCCCCTGCTCCCGGCAGGCTCTGAGCCCTTCCTATTTACTGCCCTCTGAGTGAGCCCAGACATAAGCACCACCTGAAGTCATACTTTTATGTGGATTAAAAGGTTGGAGAAAAGGGACAAGATGTGCTCTTCTCACACAGACCCCATGAGCTCATATTAAAAGGGCTGATGCTTACTTGCACGGTCTCTGTTATCCAGCTAGTCATTGGAACTTGACCGTGCCACCTCCTGAAGACATTATTTACCCAACACACCCTCTCCATCACTGCTCCAGCTCAGACTCTCGTCGTGTCCCTCTTATATGACATTTGCCTTCTGAATCATCTTTCTGCCAATTTCTTCCCAACTGTTGCCTGAGGGGTTTTTCTAAGGGACAAATCAGACATATCACTCTTCTGCATAAGACTCTTCTCACTGCACACAGTTAAAGTCAAAATTTTGTTACTACTCTACCAGGTATGGGCCAATGAAAGGAGAAACTATTCTGAGTATTTTAAATAAATTAATAAAGGGGACTGATCTTATAGCTAATGAAGAGCTATGAAATCAGAGGATGGTAAGGCAATGAGGATGTTGTTAAGAAGAAGGTGTGAGCTGAGATCAGTGGGGGAGGGGAGGCTATCGGGATCATCAGCCACCGAGGAAATGACACAGCTGCTGCCGAGAGGCTCCTCAAGGCACAGCACGAGAGAGGATGACCCTGGCTTCTGCTCTGCTTTCTCCTCCAGGTTTCTGCCTGTGCCTTCATTGTTCCACCTAACTCTGTTGTTTCTAGCTAATTGTCTGAGATCTTACTCTGTAGTTCTCTGCAAAGCCAAGGAAGGGGGCAAACAGACCTGACAGGAAAGAGGGAGATCAGCACCATGGCATACAGAGACCTTAAAGGTCTAATCCAGTGGTTCTCCACCTTCCTAATGCTGCAACCCTTTAATGCAGTTCATCATGTTGTGGTGACTGCCAACCATAAAATTATTTTTGTTGCTACCTCATAACTGTAATTTTGCTACTGTTATGAATCATAATGTAAATATCTGATATGTGGGAGACTCCCAAAGGGTTGGTGACCACAGGTTGAGAACCGCTGGTCTAATCCTACTGATAGCCCATCCCCACGCTTCACCATTCTCCCAACTTGCCTTTCCCTTCAGCTATCCTGACCTCCCTGAAACTCCCCCGTGTGCCCTTCTTCCTAGTGTCATGGGGGATGTGCATATGCTCTCTCTCCCACCTGTAATGTCCTCCCCTCAATATGATTAGAGAACTTACCTTTAAAAACCCAGCTTACTGTCTTCCATAAGCTTCCCTTTGACCTTTCCAGAATAGAGTTGACCACTCATTGTGGATTCTACCCCCGTATCCTGTCTCATTATCATGCTTATCACTCTGAGGTGTAAGTAAGGCAGAAAGCTCTCATTTTGTTTGTCTAACTTTCTTTCTCTTATAATAAGAAGGCCCTGGTTTTTGTTAGGAACTTTTTCTCCTAGTTTAGATGATGCTAGACAGGCTTTCAATCATGTGGATTTATTTCCTTGTTCTTGGGATTGGCATATGACCCAAGCTTAACAATCAGAACACTTCGTCTACAGTGATCGGCCTGTAAGAGGTTCCTGAATAAATGACCCATCAGAGTTCTTTTTAGAGACTAAGATGGATATTAGAGGACAGAGTCACAATCTTTAACTATCAGTGCAATGCAAGCAACAGCTTCTGGTGGTCATCTTTGCTACCTCTTGGAAAAAGCCTGTCTGAGAATCAAATCGAGCGAAGCTGGGCCAAATGACAGAGAAGGAGATGCTTGGCATTTTCTTTAGGCACTTGGATGTAATTGTGCCTGAAGGAGATTAGCCTCTAAATTTCTCAGGTGTATGAGTCAGCAGAAAAGCCTCTCTTCTTTTTAAATTAAAACATTTTTCATGGTCTTGCTAGGTTTATTTTCTGCTATTGGAATTCAGAATACGATCTATCCCGTAAGGTCTACATTATTGATTGTGTGATTTAGGTCTTCTGTTCTTGCTAAATTTTTGTTTACTTCTCCCGGACTGTGAGGAATGTATAGAAATTGTCCATCATTAGTGCATTTCTGTCCTGTTCTCTTCCTTCTCCTAGTTTCTGTTTATGCAAGAAATATGTTAATATTTTATGGAAGGCATAGATTTTGATTACATTTTTATTTTGAATTATATCCTTTAGCATTATAATGTGTAATTATAAAATGCTTTTTGGGGGGCAGCAGCTGTTGCTCAGTGGGTAGGGCACCAGTCACATATACCCAGGCTGGCAGGTTTTGAACCTGGCCCAGGCCAGCTAAAACAATAATGACGACTGCAACAACAACAACAACAACAACAATAGCCTGACATTGTGGCGGGTGCCTGTAGTCCCAGCTACTTGGGAGCTGAGGCAGGAGAATTGCTTAAGCCCAGGAGTTTGAGGTTGCTGTGAGCTGCAACGCCATGGCACTGTACCCAGGCTGACAGCTTGAGACATTGTCTCAAAAAAAAAAAAAATGCTTTTTGGTTTACATTCTACATTATTAAGTATCAAAATCTCTACATCAGCTTTCTTTATATTTTTACTTTCTTGTGTGCCTTTACCTATTATTTTTAACATTTCAAAATCTCTTTGTTTTCAATGAGTTTCTTGTATATAAAAAACAGTTGGATTTTTCTGTTAGTGAATATGAAAATATTTATCCTTAAAAGGATAATCTAAGTTTATTATAATTATTGATACGAATGGTGAGTTTTTATTCAGTGTGGCCATGTTTGCATGTCTTATAAACGTGTGCATGTTTTATACGAAATAGTCTGTTTTTCTCTTTTTTGACATTTCTCCTGTAATTTAAGAAAGCTCATTTTTTTGTTTTACTCATTCCTTTCAATAAATATGTATGCACAATATTCTTTATTTCCTACTTAGTAGATACCGCCTATTTGTTTTTTACAATGAACAAGACTGAAACAATCCATTAATAGGCTATATATTATTCCATTTCCTTTCCCATCCCAGAAAATACTCTGCTCTCTGCTGGTGTCAATAAGACAATTAGCAATTCACAAAATTTACTTTCTGTAAAGATAATTTACAAAATTTACTTTCTGTAAATTCTCCCCTGCCCCAACCATTTTCAATGCTTGTGTTATCTCTATATTGTATGAGTAGATTATACCAATTACATAAACGAAGTTACTTTTATCCTTATCATTCATTCTTAGTTCTAGGTTAAATATATATAGTGCTCATCACCAGTCCTTATGCCAATAATTTTTCTGATTATTTTTTGGTTTTCTGTAAGCCATTTTTCCTGGGGTAGTTGCATGTAATAATTCTTCATGTGACTTATTCTTGAAGAACTGTCTGGTTGGACATAAAGTCCTTGACTCACATTTTATTTCCTGGAGTGTGTTAACCATGTTATTTTCCTGTTTTCTGTTCTAAAATATTGCTGTTTAGAAGACTGAAGCCAGTTGGACTTTTTTCCCTTACAGGGTGACTATGAGTCTCATTTTATTTCAGGACAATTTAGTTTCCTTTTTCTGTCTAAGCATAATTACTGATAGCTCCTCATTCATTCTCACAAGAGGCCTGGCTTAGCTAATAAATGATATAGTCACTCTCTTTTCAAGTGGCTTAGTTTTGCTGTCTGTCTGCCAGAAGAGTTTTTTCCCTCATAATTTCAATAGTTTTAGTAGAATGCATTTTGGTATGAACCATTCTGGATTAATTTTCTCAGGTACAGATGTGATTTTCAGTATGCAAATTCCAGATGATTTTAGTTCAAGAACATTTTCGTAGATTATAACTTTAAGTATTCAATTTCCCTCTTGGTTTTTTTCTCTGAATATTACTATTATACATGGGGTGATCCTCTTTGCTTTTAATTACTCTCAAGCCCTTCATTTAAAAAATCTTTTTCATCATTTTTAACATTTCAAAATCTCTTTGCTTTCAATGAGTTTCTTGTATATAACATACAGTTGGATTTTTTGGTCCAGTGTTTTATAATACTTTTCATGGTGAGTATTACATTTTGTGCTCCTTCTGATCTATTATTTCTGAAAAGATTTTTTTATTTATAATTCTTTCTTGAACTTTTTCAGATCTTTCAGATGTCTTCCTTCTGCTTAGAACCTCATTTCTAACATTTCCAATAATGATTACTTTCTGTCATTCTCTTAATGTCCTTTAGTTCAAACTACTACTACTTTATACCTTTGCTCTGTGACCATATTTTTCTGATCTGTTTTCATTTTCTTGAGAGATCTTATTCAGTTTATCATTATTTTCTTTCATTTTATCCTATTTCTGTATGAGGTCTGAACTCAACCCCTTTCGATTATTCATGTTTAAGTGTGGTGGGGGTTTCTGTGCTTAGAACGTTTTCTAAAATGTCAGAGGGATCATCAGGATAGCTTACCTATCTTCATGGCTCTAAAGCACCCTAATCTAAATGGAGGCCTATCTAGAAGTTTCTGAAGTATACTTCTTCTTATTCCCTCTCCAGGGCCAGGAGGAGGATTTGGCAAGTGAGAAACCTGGGACACAGAATTTAAGGAGCCGCTCCCTCGCAGCGCCAGGGAGGTGCCGACTACACTTGGGCGAATGATGCTGCTTATGAGTGCCTCCTGAAAATTCTGCCATAAGCACTTTGCTTGCTGACCCTGTCTGTGAATCAGCCCCTCCCCAGCTGGTATCTCAGTTTTCTCTCCTATTTATTGCAATTACTTTGTGATCCATGCCCAGCAATCTCTTCTCATTGTGGGACTGTACTGAAGGGCTGATGCTGATTCAAGAACCTCAAGAGTAATTTCCCAGGATACCCCTAAACTACCCACAAGTGAAGGTCTGAAAATGCCCCTCCTGCCACTGCCAACCGTTGTTCTCAGAGATGTCAGTTGCATCTCCTTTCTGCTGGAAAACTTCTCCTTCAGGGGAATGAACAAAAGTGATTTCTGGGTTCCAGCTGCCGTTCCCACAGGAACCATCCTTGTTGCTAACCATCCTCGTTTAAATTCTGGAGTTCATGCTATTATTTAGTCTCCTCATTCTCTTGCCGGTGTTCTTCTGGGACTTTTCTTTTTCTTTTGCTATCCTAATTGTTCTCATCTCCCCCTTCCCCAGGGGACTGTGGAGATTTAACCATCCTGCCACGGCTACCATTTTGCTTCTCCTAAGTCCACAAAACATTTCAAATTCAAACCAAAGAGTCAACCAATCCTACAATTGTTATCTAGTTTTATGTCTTTTTAAAACAAAATAATGAGTTTACTGAAGGTGATATTTCTTTTTTCTCAGTACATAGTAAGAGATTAAATAAATGTTGAATGAAAGAATAAATGCATGAATGAATGATTGACTACCAGATGGCAATAGAGAAATATGGCTCAAAATTGGTCATGCAGAAAGAAGAAATAGCCTAGGCTTAAGCCCCTTTTGCAGTCTATCACAATAATTAGGTGGCTGGCCTATCTATGATTATTCCACAGGGCTGGCTACAAAATTCTGGCTCTAAGGCTTGTAGGAACTGCCATCAATCTTGTATTATGTTCATGGTGTGGCAACAGGCGCATAGGCTTTAGTTAGGAAGATTGTCATTTAAAATCCTGATTCTCAACTCCTAGCTCTGTGACCTTGAGCAAGTGCCAGTCCCTCTGACCTGCTGTTCCTCACCTGTAGAGTGAACATGATATTGCATCCTAAGCCTATTGTAAGGATTCAATGAACTAAAACATAAGAAAGCACATTGTATGAGATCATCAATTATGGGAGGTCATTGTCCCATCCCTTTGTCCTCTGATTAGCTGACTACTGAGACATGGGTTTTTCTTGAAGTCTATGAGCTGAGGCTTTGCTGAATAAAGAAAGCAACATTTGATGTAAGTGGGATTTGGGGGAGGGAGGAAAGTGAAGGGAATGTTAGCATCAGTGCAGTCATATTGGCCTTTCCTGTACTTCCTCCTCTTCCGTTTAGGTTCTTTTAGGGCCAAATCACTTTATTTGTCATGGAAGGAATAGGCATCCAGGCTGCATCTGGCCTGTGGGGACATGGCCACAATAACTCTAGGAACAACCCTCCCGAGGGGGCTGCGAATCTTCTCATCCGCACACTTTGCAGGGAGTGAAGGGAGCCTACCTGGT
Organism: Otolemur garnettii; assembly: GCF_000181295.1. Classification (NCBI taxonomy): domain Eukaryota; kingdom Metazoa; phylum Chordata; class Mammalia; order Primates; family Galagidae; genus Otolemur; species Otolemur garnettii. Next base: position 3,971,890 of record NW_003852454.1, read on the forward strand.
AACATCCTTTGTCCTCTTTCACTTTTGTGGATTTAGACAATCCCCACCTCAAAGGGAAGTTGAGAATGTAGGTTTATTTTGCTTGTTGGGCTTTCTGACCTCCACTCTTGCCCAGCAAACCATTAAGATGTCTTTCTCCTTCTCTTCCTCCCACCTAGGTTGCCTCTGGTGTGAGACAGAAACGGGTGGGAAAATCTCACTGTCAACTCTTCCTCCCATCTGATCACTGTGGCTTAGTAAACTCCCCAGAGCCTCTTGCCTGGTCCACGGCATCACCTGGCCTCACACCCAGGATTATACAAACTCATCCCTACTGGGGAGAGCACAGGTGTTTATCCTTCTCCGAGCTTCCTTCTCTGTGGCTGTTCATCCATTTAAGTGTTACTCCTCCCCTCTTGCTATCTCCTTCTGTTCTCTCCTCAGCCTTTCCACCTCCTTCCTGGCTTGCTAATTTCTATCTCTTCTCTCCACCCATTAGTGACCTAGATACAAAATGAATAATTTTGTAACCACTCTCCTATCTGTAATTTACATCCTCTATGTCTAATGCTTCAAGTGTCTCTGAGTTAAGTTGTACAGAGCATTGGAAAAGATGCAAAGCCTGGATTCAAGTCTGGGCAGGTCACAAAGCAGCTGGGAAGTGTGTATGAGATGCTATTTGCTAAATTGATCCTGCAAGAGTTATGCTACAACCCTGCCTTCCTGCTGGACCTGCAAAGTGCAAAATCTTGCATGATTTTGGCTAAATAGATAGTAGGTAGGGTCACTTTTGGAGGAAGAGCCTGCTTTTAAGAGAAAAAGGGCAGAAGGCATAGCCAGTCATGTCAGCTACTTTTATGGAAGGACGTCACCAGAAACGTCCTCACAAGCTGAGACTCCTTACCCTTCATGCCTGGCCCTGGCAAGCTCCCTCCCGCCCCATGTCCCACAGTGGGAATATTTGGGAAGGCTCTTTTCCTCTTGGACTCATTTTAAATTACATTCTGGCAGAAGTTGGATAAATTCTATCTGTCTTCTGAGCCCCGGGCCCCCCTGAGATTGCTACTTATAATTGAAGAAAGAACAGAAACCAAAACTTGACTCAGGCAGTTTGGTTTTATGTGCTTTGTCAATTTACCTTCGTGATTCCCCAGAGCACCGAGAGGATAAAGTTACCCAGCAATAAAAGTAAGAAGGAGAGGTCCTTACAATGGGGGTTCTGCCTTACACTAAATAAAAATGAACAGTCAACCTTTGACACAAGTGCTTTTATACACAAGGGGTCAAGTTAAGCAATTGTGAATCCATGTCTAGCCTTCACAGAAGAATCCAGCCTTGGTCAGTGGTGCAGAATTGAATTGCTTTGTACAGTGCTTGCCTGTACTGGCAAGAGCCCAGTTAGTGAGACTGGTGTTAATGACTTCAGAGCCCCAATGGGATTTTCACACAGACCAGGCTCTGCCATAGCTACAAACTGTATGCAAGAGTTAGTATACACCAAAGCTGCAGGGATGTCCCTTGGTATTCTCATTTTATAGCCTCTCCGTCTGAGAACTTGTCTGGCCTCATGACTTTAATGACTACTCCAATGAAAACAGCTTTCCAGAGCTGTATTTTGCATTTTTTTTCTATCTCTGGAGCACGGGTTCTGTTTGCCAAATTCAAGTGCCCACCTCCATTTCTACTGTCTCTACCACCCAAGCACATAGTCCCGTGATCATCCAAAACTGCTCTTCCCTCTGAACTCTCTTATTTTTATAAGCAGTGCCTTCAATGGAGGAGACCACCCTAACATTAGGAAGACTCATGCAATGAGAAATAACATGAATACTCTAATGCTGTTGACAGCAAAAGAATTGAACACTTTTACCTCAGTCAATGGCCACAAAAGGTAAGTGCCTTTCAATCCCATAGTCTTTTGCAGCTTGGAAGTGGCCTCTGCATTAGACCTGTAGCTCTTTTTGCCTGTTTCATCTCCTGCCTTAGGCTATATGAGCTCCTTCAATTCAGGGACTGCACTATTTATGTTTTATGGGCTTCCAAGAGGATCACACAGTGATAGTAGTAGATGCTCAATGAACATTGCGGGAAGAATAAATATGAGAGTGGGCAAATGAGATGTTTTCTTAAGAAAATTTCAGTTTGGGGGTATCTGGCCTTTAATGACTATCATGTGCCTTGAGGGACTTTCGAAGCACGCCTTTCCCCAAAATCTATTCCTCATATTTTCTAAGAGTTTGGTATATGGCTGGTAAGTGGCTTCTAATGCTGGAAGCTACATTTAAAATGTGAGAGGGTTGGCATTTGAATCTCAGAGGCTTATAAAATCAAATCTATAAATACTAATGCCTTTTTCTTTTTTCAACAACTCTTTTATTTATTCATTTTTGGCCAGGGCTGGGTCTGAACCCACCACCTCCAGCATATGGGTCCAGCACCCTACCCTTTTGAGCCACAGATGCCACCCCCTAATGCCTTTTTCTTTATTCAAAGAACAAAACAGTGAGACAGTCTTCTGGAAAATGCACATACCAGTGGAAGTCTTTGGGTTGGGATAAGGTAAAAATGCAGTACCATTTTGAAATTTGATACATATCATTGAACTTTGAGCACTAACCTTGTGGGAACTATATTGTGGGGTTAATCAGGAAAATGTTGCAATTCCACTAAAGGCATTTCTTCCTGGGCTATGAGATTCATCTAGCTCTCTAAGAATTCTGAACTCGGTGTTACAAGGAGAATCTTGATTTATTTTTTCCTCTTGAAAAGAAATGTGTAGTACTTCATGTGTGGAAAAAAGAGGGCCAGTGGTCTTCACAGAAAGGGGGAGGATAAAACACCCTACTGCAGAAGTGAAACTTGGTGATGCTAACACCCTTTGTTCTTCCTGCCTCACACATTCCGCATAGTATGTGAGTCTATTGTGAAGACACACTAGAATTTTAGTCATAGAAAGAACCAACTTCTTTTAATCCTCAGTGATTCGGAGAACTATTTCTAATCAAGTGAATGTACATCGTGGTATAATTGTTTATGTGCTTAAACCACACTAGTCAATCCCAGAACCCCTAGAATAAAATCTATACTCCTTCCTTACCATGGATTGTGAAGTCCCACATCATGCCTGCCACTCATGTCTCCTCTCTTCTCCCGTCCCTGTCTCCATCACTCTCCACGTTCCATCTAGAGTAGCTGTCTGTTGATTCTTTGCCAGTATCAAACCCATGCCCCACTTCACTCACATACTTTCACCTCCTTCTTTCAGTGCTTGGAATAATCTCCAAAATCTTTGCATAACTTGCTAATTATTAACTCTCACCCTACGACTTACTGAAAAGCAGCATGTCATAGTCACTCTCTGTCACTGCCTGGGGCTTCATTTTTTCTTAAAACTCTTTTCACATATTAGAGTGTATATATCTTCATATCCCTCCTATTATTTATTTACTTATATATGTGCATGTTCTCTCTTTCTTTTTCCAGAATATACATTCTTCGGGAAAAAAATGGGCCTTGGCAGTCTTTTCTAGAAGAGAATGTGCCGTAGAGTATGTGCATGCTTTTACAACAGAAGAATCTGTAAGAAGAAGTAGCTCCTGACCTGGCCATAAGAAAAAGCTGGATGATCTACAAAATCAAGCTTTCCTTAAAGTCATAATAGATCTGAGATCATGTGGCAACCTAGTGAACTAAAGTCCAAAAATGGCAGACTTTGTCAAGGGGAGATGAGGCACATGAAGGGTTCTGCATTTGGCAGAGAGGAAGAGATGGCTTTCACAAAGAGAAAAGAAGAAAACAGCTAAGACATTTATTGAATTCTTACAGGACAACATGGCCTACAGTGACAATTTAGAATGCCTGAAAGCTCCCAGAGTCAAGAAGAATCTGTATTCACTCTCAATATTTTTTATAAACCTCCACTGACTATTCCCAACACCCAAAAGACATCCCTGCATGGTGCAGTTTTATAGGAATTTGCTGTGAGTGGGGAGACAAATCTGAAAGTCCATGCACTTCCCTGAAAACTTTTCTCCTATGAAACAAAGACTGAAGCCACTGGAGGATGGGTAGAAAAAATGTCTTTTTCAGGCTCAGGCAAAAGCCAAGAAAGAGCAGAAGAGAAACTATCTTCCCCTGGAGAAAGGGTAGAAAACCTTCTCTCTCCAGCATCCTTTAAGGGTACAAAGCAGAAGTAAGCTTTCTCTTATCCAGAGCCCCTACAGACAAAAGAAATAGTTTTCCCTGGATGGCTACCCCTGAGCCCAGGTTCAGAGAACCTATGTAAGACTATGGCTGCACCTAAGGAACCAAACCTGTTTGTGTGCCCACAATTACCTTCACACTGAGTATTAAATAACAACAGTCTACTGCCGTAAAAAAGGCAAGGGCAGGATGTATGTATGCACAGTCTGCTGAAAGCTGAAGGAGGAACAAGAACATGGAGAAAAATCACCCCACATCCCAGATCCCGTTCTTAGCACAAGTTAACAGCCAGCCACTTAAGAAGAAACTTGAACTTTATGGTCAATTTGCAACAACAAAACACAAACTCATCAATTACTGTATGGATTCACTCAATATCTTCTAACCACTAATGGCCTAAGACAGAAAAGTCATGGTTATTTCCTGGCAAAAAAATATTTTTTGCTTTTTTCTGTGCTGTTTTCCTACGTGTGATTTCTGGATTGTAATAGAAATTATGAGACATACATAGAAGCAAGCAAAAAAAAAATTAGAAATTAAAAAAACAACACTGTCCCATTGTCAAGAGACAAGAATCTACTTGAAGGTAACACAGATCCTGAAACTATTAGTGACTTTAAAATAATCGTGATGACCTATGTCAAAGGATCTAGTGAAAAACCTGAATGACGTGTGTGAACAAATGGAGGAGCAGAGACTTATAAAGAGAAGTCAAACACAAGATACCACAAATGAAGGATTCCCATGACAGGATTAGAAGACAGGACACACACAAGGAAAGAATGAATAATCTGTAGTATAAGTCAACAGAAACCATCCAAAGTGTAACACAGAGAAAAAATGAGAGGCCAAAAACAAAGAGAACATCCAAGAACTATGGGACAATATCAAGTGGTCAAAATATGGGTCAGTGGCTGGATGTCCATACAAAAAAGAAAAAAAGGAAAAAACAGACACGTGTGTGTATACAGATATAGATTTGAAAAGACAATGTGTGGGAGTTTTTCCTTAATGAAAGACAGCAAACTACAAACCCAAGCAGCTCAGATGATCTTAAGCAGGATGAGCGAGTGTGTATACACCTGCACACAGACACACATACACACTCTGAATGCACACACTGAGACAGATTATGAGAACACTGCTCAACAGCCAAGTCAAAGTGAAGAAATTTTCAGGTAGACAGAAAAAAAGGAAACACAATAAACAAGGCAACAAACAATGCCAGAAGACATGTAGTCAAAACCGTGAAAACCAAATGACAATAGTGTGACATCTTTAAAGCACCAAAAGAAAAGTAGAAAAAAGCTGTTAACTCAGAATTTTAGACTTTGTGAAAATGTTTTTATAAAAATAAAGAGAAAATAACAATTTTGTTTCGATAAATGAGAACTAAAAGGATTTATTGCCACCTAGCCTGCGCTACAAAAAATATTTGAACAAAATGTTCAAGCAGACGAATATGAGATTTTTACCAGAGAATTTGGTTTAAGATTTTAAGAAATCATATATACTGGAAATTATTAAAAAATAAGAAATTTTAATTGCTTTAAAAGATAAGTGCAGATGCATAAAAAGAGTTCTTCATCTTTCTATAGATATCCATCTGTATCAAGGAAATAGAAATAAAAATTATGATGTGATGCCATTTCATGGCTTCTAGGATAGCTGGAATCAAAAAGATAGATAATAACATGTGCTGGAGAGGATGCAGAAAAGTCAGAACTTTTATACACTGCCGGCGGGAATCTAAAATGGTATAGCCACTCCGGAATACAGTCTGGATGTTCCTCAGACAATTAAACAAGAGTTACCACAGTCATAACAATTCTGTCCCTAAGTGTCCCTAAGTGACTCAAGAATGTGTTTGTCAACAAAGATATGCAAACAAAAACTTAGACACAAATGTTCATAGCAGCAAAAAGTTGGAAACAGCCCAAATGGCCATCACCAGACAAATGGGTAAACAAATGTGATATGTCCACACAAGAAACTATTAAAATATTATTCAACAATAAAAAGAAATAAAATACACATGCAAAAACACGAATGAAACATTATACTAAATACAATAAGCCAGTCACAAAAGACAACGTGATTCCACCTATATGACTTGTCTATATGTGTAATAGGCAAATCTGTTGGGACAGAAGTAGACTGTATTAGGTTTTAGGGCTGGATAAATAGGGTCCTAGAGAATGATAACCAAAGTGTAGAGGGTTTCTTTTTGAGCTGATGAAAATGTTCTAAGAATGGCCATAGTTATGGTTGCATATCTGCAAGTGTCAAAAAACACTTATTTGTATAATTTAAATAAATAAATTGTATGACATGGGAATTATATGTAGTAGTTTGATAAAGTTGTAATGAAAAGAAAATGATAACTGAGTATAAGACAAAAAAAGTGCAATGTATTGTGGGGTTTATAATATACGAGAAAGTAAAATGTACAATAATCATAGCACAAATGTTGAAAGGGAGAGAATGGAAGTTTACTATTATAAATTAAATTAGTACCTCAATAACAATACATTAGGGACAGCAGAAGAAGATTCAGAAATGGAAAGATATGTCAGGAGAAAATACTCAGGCCAAAGCATGAGAAGAAAATGAATAAAATATATGAGAAAAAACATGTATGTTGAATTGGGGTTACAAACAGAGAACAGTAAAAAATTGGGCAAAAGCAATATTTAAAGAAATTAATGGCTAAAAAATGTCCAAAGATCCTATAATTCATATGAAGCCCACACAGAATAAGTACAAAGAAAACCATACCTGAGGACATCGTCATACAATTTCTGAAAATCAAAAGGAAAAGAAAACATTGTTAAAGGCCAGAGAAAAAGAACTCACTGCTTACAAAGGAGCAGTCAAATGACTTTCTGCTGATTTCTAAAGAATTTATGGCAGTAAAAAGAAATTGCAGTGTTACTTTTAAAGTATGGAAAGAGGATACCAGCTGGAATTCAATCCCCAATGAGCATATTGTTCAAATTTGCAAATCAAACTAACATGTTTTCTGTCATACATAGAAATAATTTGTTGCTAATAGTTCTGCACTAAAAGTTAAGCTGAAGAAAATATCCCAGATGAAAATAAGTAGTTGTAGGAAGAATGAAACAATAATGGGAAGGTCTTACATGACTAAACTACAAGAGGAATTTAAGTACATAAATACAATAGCACAAAACGTGGAAGAGGAGTTAATGAGGATAACAAATATTTTAATATGAACAACACCTTTAGCATACTTGGTCTTTAGGACATATACTTAAGATTGCATCTCAGATTTATAGAATGCAAATTCGTTCAAAGTGCCAATGAGCATTTATCAAATTGACCACATTGTAAACAACAAAGTAAATCTCAAAAACTTTGAAATGACTGAAATAATATAGTGTCTTCTTTGATCTCATGCATTTATGCTAGAACTTCATTTTTATAAAACACTAGAAAATATTCAAATGTCTTAAAATTGACTACACTTCTGAATAATGCTTCAGCCAAAGAAGTAATTGCAATAGACAATAAAACTGAATGATAATAAAAAGATTATATATATATATAAACTTTGGGATTCAGCTAAAGCTATGCTCAGAATAGGTTTTTTAGCCAGGAACTCATCTATTAGAAAAGGACTGAGCACACCATGCCTATAACCCCAGCACTTTGGGATGCCAAGGCAGGAGGATTGTTGAGGCCACAAATTTGAGACCAGCCTGGACAAAATAACTACACTCTGTTTCTACAAAAAATTTTAAAAGTGAGCCAAGAATGGTGACTTGTGCCTGTAGTACTAGCTACTCAGGAGGCTAAGGGAAAAGGGTGGCCTGAGCACAGGAGGCTCCCTGTGGTTCTCTCTTATAAGGAAACTTGTGATGATATTTAAGACCTACTCAAATAATCCAGAACAATCTTATCAGTTCAAGATCTTTAGCTTATACATACAAAGAATCTTCCCCAATAAGGTAATATTTATAAATTCCAGAGATGAGGACTTGACATATTTCTGTGGCCATGATTCAATCTATCACAGATGAAAAACAAACAAAAAAAATCATCATGATCTACAGATGACATAATTTTATAAATAATAATCTAAAAGAATTTACAAACAAGTTATCACTTCTCAGCCTTTTGGCTAAGATCAAGTGTACGAATTTACAAGCTACAAGTGAATTTACTAAGATTGCTACGCACAAAGCATTATTTTCAAATTAGTTAAATTTTGACAGACACTCAACAAACAGCTAGAAAATAATGTTTTGAAAAGATATCATGTACAGTGCCATAGAAATCCACCAAATTCCTAGAAAAAAGCAGGTTAGTGATGTACAATACCACTTAGGTAAAAACTACCATTACTGAGGGATGTTCAGGAAGACCAAAATAATTATAGAGGTATATCATGTTTCATACATTAAAATTTCAATATTGTGACGATGTCAGACCACCTTAATTTGATCAATAAATCTAAAGAAACCCAAATCAAAATTTTTATTGTTTTTTAAATGAAAATTGACAAGCTGATACTAAAATTGTATGGAAATCAAAGGGCCATAATAAGATAAACTTGAAGAAGAATAACGAAAATGTAGTTCTTGTACTATGTGGTATCAGCTATCAAGTTATAGTAATGGAGAAACTAGCATAAATAACTGAGACGCAGTGGCATAGTCATGGAAAGGAAGAGAGGGTCCAGAAAGAGACCAACACCAACCTCTACACTTATGTATTTGCTTCCTCCAGAACCCACCTTGAATTGCCCACTTTAAACACCCTTCCCTGGCTCATTTTCCCTTAGCACAGTCTTCTTTATTAGAGGGTTGTCTGGACATTGATCTTAACTCTCTACTATATTAAACAAATTAACTCTTTATATAATAAATGCTAGCTGTCTCTATCATTTCACTCACAAAGAGGAGGCCCTGCAAAGAACCTTCTAGATGACCTGACCAATTCCCATATTTTCTAGAAGAGTGAACTTCAATCCTGAGAGGTGAAGAGACTTGCTAGTATGTAATAACATATCTAGAATCTAGGAGTCCTCAAACTTTTTAAACAGGGGGCCAGTTCACTGTCCCTCAGACTGTTGGAGGGCTGGACTGCAGGCCCCGGGACGAGTTGGCTGCTAAGCAGGACAGGCAGTGGTGGTAAAAAAACACTGGGCTGGATAAATGTCCTAGGCGGGCCACATGTGGCCTGCGGGCCATAGTTTGAGGACTCCTGATAGGGGAACCAAGCCTAAAATCTAGGCAAGAAAAATTCTAAGTTGACAGTCAGGAAATTCTAATGTCTCTGACTCCCTGTGAAACCATGAAAAATTCACTCTACTGCCGCATAAAGAAATGACCCTTGCTCTTATGTATTTCTCCTAATACTGTGATCTGTTTTATGTTAAGACTTGGAAGGTGTCCTCAGAATGGACTCTCTCCCATAGAGCTGCTCCTCCAGGGAAGGGCTGGAGGCTTAGCCGGGCACTCAGATGGATGAGGCAGGACAGGGCAATTTTGGAATCTCTGAGCCCGGGCAGGCATCTCTGCAGGTGCTCCTGGGGTGCTGTTGGGGTGGAAAGATGAGGAGCAACCATGGAACATCCACTACAGGAGACAGGGTGGACGTGGAGGGTCCTAGCAGCTGGTTAAAAGCTGAACGAAACAGCCGGTTCCATCTCATCAGCCATGATCTGAATCTCTAAATTAATTTCTGCTTTGAAGGCTTACTGCTCATGAAGTTTATTTCAGCTTTGCCATGGTATGGAAGGGCCACGATTCCACACCAGAAACAACATGTCAACAGACAGTGGTGTCACTTCTCCCCAGAGGTCAGTGCTGTGGGCAGGATCCACCCCAGAGCTCTCCTAGGGGAAGGAGAAGCACGGGGAACAAAAGTAGCAACCTTAATGGTCTGCTGTCCATCTGAGCCAGAAGTGCTCACCCCTCTCTCTGCTGCACACTTGCATGGTTTGTGACGTATGTTATGAGGGAAAGTATTTGTATCTTTGCATCCTAAGTCTTCACTTTATCTGCCATGCAAACCACTGCACTCTAGGGAATCTAACCTCGTTTCTTCATGTCCTAACCATACCTGTCTCATCAGAGAATTGATCCCTTTAATACATGGGAGATTTGTTCATAAATAGGTAATCTACTATCTCACAAGCCAAGTTCAAACTTACGTCAAGAAACCTCTCTCTCTCTCTCTTTTCCTTTTTCTCCTTTCAAGACTTGGAGCTCACCAGAAGGAAATGCCTTTGCCTCTGTTGGCTGGGAGGTGAGCAGGCTGAGGTCGTGTCTAAACAACAAGAGGCCCAGGCATGACAGAGCCTGACATTGACAATGATTTTGCAGTAGAAGTAGAGAGAGAATCCACAGATGGGAGACAAGCATTGCTAACTAGAAAAGGGTTAATGTGATGCTTCAAATTAGCTCTGAGAGTCAGCTTCAATAATCGGAAATCACTGATGGGACAGGAGTTTACATCTGTGCCCTAAAAACCTCATCTTGCCTCTGCCTTAGTGGACAAGCCCATGGACAAGCTCAGGACAAGGTGGCCCTGGGAAGAGAGAGGCTGGTTTCCTTTTCTCCCTGCTTTAAAATGCCCTGTTGTGCTTGGGAAGAAGGAGTGGGGGTAGAAAGTAGTGGTGGGAAAATCTCACCACATCAAACTGTCTCAATCTCCCTTTTTATAGCTGTTGTGGAAAATAGAGGAAGTGTTTAAGCCCTTGGTCCATGCATTTTAAAAACTAATTATAAAATAAGGGAAATGTGCATTTCATGCATGAAGCATTTTAAGACACTGTAGTATGAATTTCACAAAAGCCCATACTTAAATCAGAACACTGGCTGGCATTCATCACTTACTGTAAACCTTGACTTTAGGGCCTGGATTCCCGAGGAGGGTGTCTGCAGTTTTCTCAGCCCATCACCCTCCCAGACCACAATTTCAGGGCCAGGAGAACGTGTCCCTTCACACAGAGCCCTGGGTACAACCATGGTGGGAACGGCTGAGGAGGATGTTGGAGCTGAAGCAGTTTCATTTGTAGATTCTTTTCTTCTGAAAGAATTTCAGATAAAACTTGGAAGAATTTTTAGAAATTTGGAAGAAAAAGGGTGTGCTCATATATTTATTGACAAAGCATGGAGGAGAATAGAATGGTCGGAGGGCAACTTCTAGGGCTAGACTGCCCAGCTTTTCTCCTCATCTGTACTCCTTACCAGCCGTGTGCTTTGGGCAAGAGTTGTATGCTCCATATGCCTAAAAGCTCTGCAAACATGAGAAAACAGGGATCACGCCAGGACTTTGCTTCATCTAGTTGTTGTACGTGAAGAGACACATCACTGCAGAGTCCACATTGCAGAACTGAGAGCTTCTAGATGGGCAACTGTCTTTCATTTGTCCTTTTGAAAATAGAATGAATTACATCTTTTCTGTTATGTGTTAAAACAATTTAGAAAATACACAAAAGTAGAAAAGAGAAGAAAAGGCATTCTCATCGTCTCACTCAAAGGAATCTATAGTTAAATTTTGTTATGTTTCTTTTCTGGTCTTTCTCAAAGGCAGAAAAAAAAATCACTCACACAGTAGTGAGTTGGCTACAAATACCAATCCAAAAAACGGTGCCGAGTGAAAACATGAGCGTACTGAGTGGCTGGAAACTGAAAATGACCTCAGTTTGCTGATTCACTGTCCAGAGCCATCTCTAGCTATTCTGTGGAGGAGTCCTGCTTCTCCAGCCCAAAGCCAGGAGCCCAAGGGAAGGAAATTATACAGTTTTTCCTTTCTGTAACCCACTCATTTTTCTAAACCTAAGTCTGGGCCGATCATAGATTTTCAATGAACAGCTGTAGAAGAGAATTGAGAAGACACAGTGTTATTCCCTTCATTGTCATGGTGGCAATCATGAAAGCTTAGAAAACTAGCTTGGATGGCACCAAGACCTTGTCTGCCAAAATAGCTGATGTATCTAGGAAATGACAGTCATTGCTAACAAATTCCAGGAAGAACGCCATGTATTCTGGCACAACTTGGGAGGGCAATCTTTGGTTCTGTTAGTGATGGCTTTGAATGTTAAGAACTGGTTTGAAGATTTTCACAGAGGAGAAGAGACACTTGAATATTCTGGACTACAAACAGCTATTTGTTGACCTTGTTAGGAGTTCAGATTAGAGATGGGCACCGATGGTGGGACAGCGTAGGGAGGACGTGTCTTCTCAGCTGGCCTTCTCAGGTGGGGCGATGCTTGGCATAATGTAACTAACCCACCCTGGGCATTCTCCCAGGGCTGACGCTGGGCAGGGAAGTCACAAGCATTTGTCTTTGAGGGCCCCCCACAGCCCACTCCATGCTCTTTTGGCTGGCAGCACCTACCCCTACGTACCTCAGCCCTTTGAGATACTTCTGCCTTATCCAAAATTGATGTGAGGAAGCAAGCCTCGGTCTACTAATTTACCTCTTAACTGGAATAAATAACTGTTCTTCTGCCCACAGGTAAATCAATTCTTCCAGCTTTATCTGTAATGGTGGAAAGTGGACTTCTGTCTCCCATGTCAACTAATGTGGAAAGGAGGAATTGGAGAATATTAGACCATTCAGGTCCTGAGTTACGCTATATGGAAGGTCACCTCCTCTGGCTGGCTTTGCTCTCACTTTCCCTAGTGCCCCTCGAGCCCTCCTCCCCCAGCCCTGACTGCATGAAATATTCTTCCTTATCTTCCTTTGAACCATGGAGCTGCAAACATTGATTTTTTATTGGATAGTCATAATAACTAGTACAGCTGGCAGAGAACAGACTAATTTTATTTCCATTTCACAGACAAGGAAATGAAAACTTAGAAAGACAGACTGCCAAATCCAAGTGAAACAGGGTTGAGTGGCAGAGCCAGGAGTAGAATCCAGGCATTCTGATATGAGTCCAGAAACTGTTCCTCACCAGGACACTACACAGTGCAGTGGTGTCTGAAGTTGGGACCAGTAACCCTCCTCAGGGTGTCAGTTGTGTCTTCCTTGCCGTTCACTCAGGTAAGGACCAGGAGTGAGGGAAAGATCACCTGCCTCCGGTGAGATGCTCTTCACTCCAAGGGCTTGTCCACAGGGTGGAGCTGGGCCTTGGCTGAGGAGGAAGTAGGACCTATGCCATCAATGGCCCGTCATATAGTCTAGGGCTCTTTTTCAGGTGCTGCTGGATATTTGTTTCCCAACGTTTCAAAGAAGTAAGAACTTGTCTGAGTATCTTAACTCTCTCTCTAACAATTCCAAGTCCACGTTGACATTTTTATAGTCTCTGTTTACTGTTTATTTGCTTCAACTTGTCCGAGGTCTCTAAGACATCAGTCCTATTGATACTTACTGCAAGAGAGTGGCTGTGGAAGGAGTACATGGGTCATTATGAAAGTTTTGAGATACAGTAAAATCAAGCATTGTAAAATCTGCCTGGATGGAAACAAATGAAGCCTTCCCAGCCACACTGATAAGCTGAGCAAGCTGAAACTTGCAGAGGTGAATCAGAAAGGATGCTGTTAACTGTGGTTTTTGAAAGTGAAATAATGGGCCAAAATACAGTCTGTCTCACAATGCTTATAGTGACTTACATATACAGGGTGGGCTGTGTTGATAGGTGTGTATGTGGGCGGATGCCCGTCCCAAACTGTGAGCTCTGATGTTGGTGAGGTAACAAGAGCCACTGCATTTTCTCCCCCCAAAATCAGAAAGTTTGACCTTTCTAGGAGAAGGTCAGTGACTATAACTGCCTCAATCAGCATCAGCATTATCCTGAGATAATGAACATGTTGCTATGCACTGGGTATTGCTCCCAATGTAGTTTTTCTATGAGAAGCTGGTCACATGAAATAGTATGTCACACACATACAGGGTACACATAAAGTTCATGTACAATTTAAAATTTAAAACTATTTTAAATCATACATGAATTTTGTGCACACCCGTATAATAAAAATAATTATTATTCACATGTACTTCATAAACATATGAAGGTATATTTAGGTATCCATAAAGATTAAAAATTTAAAAATAAAAGAATAATTGTTATACATCAGATTTACTAAGTATGAACTATGTACTTTTATGCTTTACATAGATGCTGTAGGCAATATAGGCTGAAATATGCTGCAGTAACAAAACTATCATGTATATCAGTTTCCTATTCTGTCATAATAAATTACCACACATCTGTGCCTTAAAAACAACATTTGTTATCTGCATTTGTTGCCTTACAGTTCTGCAGGTCAAAAGTTTGATATGAGCCTTATAAGACTTAACTGAGCTGCTGGCAGGGTTGTATTCCTTTCTGGAGGATCTAAAGGACTATCTGTTTTCATACTCAGGTTGTTGGTAAAATTTAGTTCCTTGTGTGTGTAGGATACAGGTCTCCATTTTCTGGATGAATGCAAACTGAGGACCTGGTTCCCAAGTTCCAGAGGCAGTCACCTTCCTTAGCTCACAACTTCTTTCATTCATCAGGGAATTAGGCTGTGGACATTTTGGGGAGGCCATTATTCTGCCTGCCATATGCCAAAATTTAAGTTGTATAAACCAACAACAGTTTGTTTCTTGCTTTCATAACATCTAGCGGATATAACACAGCTTTCCTCTATCCTGTATTTCTCCCATTTTGGTAGGGTGTGGTGAACTTTTGGGAAAAACGTTCTCACTAAATCAAGTAAAACAGAGGCTGTTGGATTAAAAACGTGGCCTTGAATAAGGTAGCAATGGTAGAGGGAGAGGATGGAAGCCTGACTGGTGTGGGCTGAAGAGAGAAGGTGTAATGGAAGGAGTAATGGAAGGGAGTGAGTATAGTCAACTTTAATAATTTTTGTTTTTTCAATCAGAAGTTTGAGGACCAGGAGTTGTAAATGCATAGCCTAGTATGGTCCTTAGGAAAACTGAAATATTGGTAAAGTTGACCTTGAATCAACTGCACTAGAATAAGAACACTGAATTGGCACCAAATAGGGTCTAGAATCAGGCCAGTCATTTATTTATCTGGGTATTTACTTGGCTCTAAGACCTCAATATTAAGTACAAATGGTGTGTTTAATGTATAATATATGTGCACATGTAAATATTTAAATTTACATATTTACCACATTTAAACTATGAATTTAATACATATTTGTGGCATTGATTTGAGTTAAATAAATGACAAAAAATACAATGCAGTAAAGACTATCCCAGAAGTTTGAACAAGGACTACTTAAACGCAAAATAAAATTGCTGTGTTACATATGTTATATGTTTAGTTACCCCTCTGTTAAAGGAGAATATGAACAGTGTGAAGAAAAAGGGGAGAGTAGCATATGGTCACTGTGAGTGTTGGCTTTGGAATCAGACACTCTTAGGCTTAAGTCTCTGCTCTGTCACTTACAGCTATGTGACCATGGTCAAGTTAACTTTTCCTAGTTTCAACTTTTCCATCTGTAAAGTAGGTATATAACAACCCCTTCCTGTAAGTGAGAGAAATGCAGAATGTATATAGAACACCCAGAACCATGCTCAATAAATATTAGATATTGTTGTTGCAATTAACTGTATGTAATTACCACATGGTATCTGTTTTTGCTTTTGTTGTGGTGAATCACATTTATGGATTTATGTATGATGAGCCATCCTTGCATTCCAGGAATGAAGCTCATTTGGTCATGTTGGATCCTTTTTTGATGTGCTGCTGAATTTACTCCACTGAAATGTTATTGAAGATTTTTGCATTTATATTTATAAGGGATATTAGTCCATAGGTTTATTTTTGTTATGTCCTTTCCTGGCTTTGATATCAAAATGATACTGTCATTTTAGAATGAGGTAGGGAGGATTCTTTCCTTTCTGGTGTTAGGAAATGAAATATGGCTACCAATTCTTCTTTGCAGGCCTGATAAAATTCTACTGACCATCTGATCTGGGACTTTGTTTCATTTTTGCAAGATTTTTTTTATTGCTGTTATAATTTTGTTGCTTGTAATTGTTCTATTCAGGAGTTCTGTTTCTTCCTGATTGAGACTTGGGAAGTTGTCTGCAGGGATTTATGCATTTCCTCAACATTTTCAAGTTTATATACATAGATATTTTTATAGTATTCATAGATGGTATTTTGTATTTCTGTGGTATCTGTTGTAAAATTTCCTTTTACATTTATGATTGAGCTTATTTGGGTCCTATTTTTATTTTAATAGATGCAGAAAAAACATTTGATGAAATTCAGCACCTATTTATTTATTTGTTCAGATACAGAGTCTCACTATGTCACCCTTGGTAGAGTGCTGTGACATCACAGCTCACAGCAACCTCAAACTCTTAGGCTTGAGTGAGTCTCTTGTCTCAGCCACCTGAGTAGCTGGGATCACAGATGCCCGCCACAATGTCCAGCTATTTTTTTTTTTTTTGTAGTTGTCATTGTTTGCCAGACCTGGGCTGGGTTTGAAACTGCCAACCCAGTATATGTGGCCAGTGCCCTAACCACTGAGCTAAAGGTGCCAAACCTCAGCACCCTTTTATAATAAAAACTGTTAACAATGCAGGCATGGATGGAACGTGTCACAAAATTATAAAAGCCATACACAATAAACCCAAAGCCCTCATCATACTGAATGGGGAAAAGTTAAAAGCAGTCTGACACAGGACTTGAACAAGACAAGGATGACCACTGTCACCACTTTTGTTCAACATAATGCTGTAAGTCCTAACCGGAACAGTCAGCCCCGAGAAGGAAATTATGGATATCCAAACGGGGAAAGAGGAGGTCAAACTGTTGCTCTTGCTGATATGATCTTGTAGCTAGAAAATTTCAAAGATTCTGCCAAGAGGCTCCTAGAATTGATAAATTCAGCAGAGTCTTAGCCTACAAAATCAATGTACACAAATCTGAACCTTGAACTCCACCAATGTTGAAAAGAAAAGAAGAGGAGATAGTGGGAGCAACCAAGAGAGGAGAATTCCAAGAAAAAAGTGTTTAGAAAAATCAACTTTCCAGGGAGTCTAAATAAGATATGGCCAGAAAAATCTGATCTTTGGATTTGGTGATGTGACTTGGGACCGACCTTCTATCTGCAGACTTTCACCCCTGCAATCCAGCCCTTCAACATTCACAGGATTGGTGGGGACAGGAGACTGGAGGTGGGGAGAAAAATGACATGGATAGAAGCAGAGTCAGTGGAAGTCAGCTCTCCACAGCTTGAGTAAGAAATGAAGGGGTGAGAGGGGCAGTAGCTAAAGAATGGGGGGTGCTGTCTAAGATGAAACTCTTTGTGCCTTTCTAGACGGTGACCTCCTTGAAGGCAATGACCACATCTTATTTCTTTTTGAAATGTCATACTTAATCCACAGAACAAGCTCAACGAATGTACATTTGTTGAATTAAGAACTGATTTTGTTATCTGTTCTTATATGTGTTTTCTAACCATGCCACCTACTCCCTTCACATTTCTCATATGAATCAATTGTTCTCTTTTTTGCTGCTAACCAAACTTTGTTCCCTAACTGTACCTGTGAGTAATTATTTTGCCCTTGACTAATTGACACTGATGATTAAATAGTAAATTGAGTAGAAAGGGGAAAAATTTGGTGTCCTTGTCTTTTCTGAAATTCTCAGGCTGGGAAAGATTGGAATGGTCCTCTGGATTGAATTGCCCAAGATTGTACTGTCAATCTTGAGGATGTTTGCATAAGCTAATGAGATGCAAACAGTGACACATCAAAAACAGAAAGCAACAGAAAAACTCCTAACTTATAATGTCCTAAGGGCGGGAGCCCAGCGCATAACAGAGAGGGGGAAAACACAGCTAAGAGCAAGACTTGTGAGTGATGAGTTGCTGGTTTATCTATGGTTTATGAGCACAATCTCGGCCTAAAACTGTGAATATAAAGAGATTCCAAGAAAAAAAATCTCTCATTTGGAGTATACAGGATTGTAGTTTTGTAAAGTCATATGCAAAGGCCACATTTATTTTTATTTGGTTCTGAACATAGCTCATGTCTTCTCCCCTAAAAGAACTCATAGTCAGAAATAGCTTTTTAAAAAGTTGGCAATGGACATTATTTACATCAAGAACGTTTCCCAGATCATCACTTCTGGAGAAGCCAGGACAACTTCACTGAGCACAGTGCCTGCCTTCCACCCAGAAGTTGCCTTGCTGATGCCCATTGAACTAAAATGGAGTGAGTTTTTAAATTGATGCAGCTTAAAGTAGGATTTTGAATGTCTCATTTGATTTTAAATGAAAACTCAGAAAATCCAGCTGGGCATCAGATGACGCCAGTGGCCTTGAAGTGAACAGCTTTTAGGTAAGCCCTAACTTTTGATGCATTGCTAAGCAGCCAGCTCAATCAAAACGCCTCTCCTGAAACCCCAATGATGAGCACTGACATGCTAATTGAAATGTACTTTCCCCAGTGAACCACTTAACAATTTATATAAATATCAAAGCCCTGGGCTTTACTGTCAGTCTTTGTTTTGGAATGAGAAATTTATAAAAAACATATGTTTCCAACTGTCATTGACAGAGTGTTCTGAAAATATGGCCACTGAATCACATCCGACTTTTCTTTCTGCAGACACCAAACCAGTCAGGGTACATTTCTCTGTTAATAACATCTCCTTTCAGAAGGAATCTGCTCCACACCGGGGTTTCATTACTGAAATCTGGGGAACTGTTGATAATGGCGGTAGTATTGAGGGAAAGAATGGCCAGGGAGAAAGAGCTAACGTATTTGAAATTTGAATTCTGGCAGGTGAGAGAAGAGAAGCAATTAGGATAGAAACCACTGCTATTGTTGCTGCTTGGTAAGCCTAATGAACAATAGCGTCGTCTCTGGTAAGGGTTAGGCACAAGTCTATGTCCCTTTCACAGGTAGACGTTCTATGCTTGTTAGTGAAATCATTGCTCAATCCAGAGAACTCCCTGTTTGAGTTGGAAAGAAGAGGAATAGTCAGACGGCCATGGTACGTCTGACTTGCAGAAAGACTTGGGAGTTGAGCCGAAAGTGTGAAATCTTACAATAACTGTATCAACTGAGCCAGACAGAGTGTCTTTTGTCTTCTTAAGCTATCTGACTTTCCCATAGGATGTCTTTCCCCCCACATGCCTCAAATGGTGTTGCTTAATGAAAAATGCCATTGGGACAAGGTAGCTCCGGCCAACCACCATACATAGTGGACATTCTAGTCATTCTAGTCATATGAGAGAGAGAGTAGGACTGGCTTGGGAAAAACGACTCCTGAAAGTGGCACCGGCAGTGTGACAGGCTGGTACAGTGTGGGGACAGGTCACTTGTCCATCTCTGTCCTTCATTTGCCTCTCCAATCCATCATGAAAATGCCAAAGCCCCTGAAACCCGTGTAATTGCTTTGCTTCTAGGCTACATATAAATCTTTTAATTGCATGCCCCAGCCTTGAGACATTTAGGCTGACTTGTTTGGGAGGAAAAAAAAAGAAAAAAGGAAAAAAAGGAAGGAAGAAAACTTCTGCTGGCAGCCAAGTGATCTGCGTTTCATTTCAATTTAGATAGTTTTGCTCTACATTTTTTTCCCAAGGTTTCCTGGATTTCAATAATATATCTTTCATCACCAGATCACCAAAAAGTGGTTATGTTGAGCTGTCCCAGGGGCTCTGGAGTGGATATCAGGGATTACTTTATAACCAGGAACTTATGAATTGTGTTGGGTTTACAAATGACTTGTTTTTCTCAGTTTAATGGTCAAGCCATGAAACTGATAACTTATTCCTGGAAGGAAGGATATACACATGATATGTTAATGGGTTTTTTAGAAGAGGATTTAAAAACAACTAAAACACACACATACTCTCTCAACTAGTTCTAAATAAGACATTTGCTGAGTAGATGTGCTCTGACTGCCACAGATTACAGGCATTCAATTTTCCATTTTAACGTGTTTGTGCATCACTCTGCCCTTGACCCACTTACCCTGCCTACTCTGAGAGGTGTAGAGCTGATTTTTTTTTTTTACCTGCCAGCAGCTGTGTCATTTGATCCTGGAGTACAAGCTCAGTATTGTGCAGCCCAGTGGACTTCCAGCAGGGACACACTGGGGGAACCCTGAGCTCCAGTATTCACTGACCTGCGCCAGGGGAGGCAGAGGCGGGTAGTGCGTGCCCCGGGGCGGCTGGGTGGGGAAGGGCAGTGAGCAGGGCACGTTGCCCAGCACATCTGTTTCATTTCATATCAATGTAACGGCTATGGTTGGGCAGGGGATAGCTGGAGCGGGGTTGATGGGGGTTGTGATTCTGCAAAAGACATGTTTGGATTTCCATTTTATGGGGATGAAAGAAGCTATGTTTGCCAAATTGCAAACCCAAAGAAATATCCTCGGTTGGAATCAGGGAATTCAGCTGCAGCCTTTGAGGTGAAGGTGATTTATGGCTGAACAAAGGACGAGTCCATAAAGTGAGGGAGGTGGGAATTGAAGAAGTAGAATAAAAAAATGAAAGAAGGATTGGAATTTTCCCTACTCTCCAAAACGTATCTCAGTATAATATTGTGATAGGTTAGGTGTAAATGAATCAGAAACATATGGATTAAATTTGTGGAGGAAATACACTCATGTGCTACATAACATTTCAGCCCACAATGTACCACATGTACAATGGCGCCCCGTAAGATTATAATACCCTGTTTTACTGCATCTTGTCTATGTTAGATACACAAATACAATTCTGATACGATTGCCTACAGTATTTGCTACAGTAACAAACGTGCTGCACAGATTTGTAACTCAGGAGCAGGAGCAATGCTGGGGAAAACCTGAACTCTGGTATTGGCTCTACCATATAGCCTAGGTGTGTGGTAGGCTGCACCATCTAGGTTTGCAAAGGAAGTGCATCTAATGAATCATTTCTCAGAATGTATCCCACTGGTAAGTGAGCATGACAATAATGGGAAACAATGGGTGTCAAACTGGGAGCTTGGGGTGATTCTACAGTGGACCCAGTTGAAAATACTCTGACTGGTATTTTGTGTTTCATTGATATGAAATGAAACACATGTGACTGACAGATGAAAAGTCTTCCTGTGATGGGCTCTCTCCAACATTGGAGGATGGTTATATTGAAAGGTGATTGTCAAAACCATCTTTATTGTCCCTGAGATGACAGATGTACTAGGCTTACTTCCTACCACTTTCTGCAATGCTCCCCTCCACCACCAGCCTCAGCCTGCCAGGTTTCTCTCATTATAGTATTGGGACAACCCCTTTATAGCCATTGCTATTACCTTTTAATTTCAGTGGATTATCCACAAAGTGATTTTCATGTTAGTTTCCCCCCCCAAAATAGCTCTTTTATTTTATTTTCATGTACAACTTATTTTTAATTTCAGTTTAATGTGACAGTACAAATAACCAGGTCACAATATTTGAATTTGTTATATAGAGTCCCTCTTGTAGCCGTGTCTCACAGCCAAAAGCTGTGCCATCCATCCCACATTGTGCTCATTGAGTGGGAGCACCCCAAGCCCCCCTTTCACCCCTCCCTCATGCTCACTTCCCCCAACTTGTACTGAAACGGGTTTTTCTCCTACATGGCATGAATTAGATCACCTACTGGCTTCCTATTAGTACTGAGTACATTGGAAATTTGCTTTTCCTTTCTTGTGATCTTTACTGAGAAGAATGTGTTTCAACTCCATCCAGGTTAATACAGAAGATGGAAACTCACCATCTTTTTTATGGCTGAATAGTATTCCATGGTATACATATACCACAGTTTGTTAATCCATTCCTGGGTTGATGGGCATTTAGGCTTTTTCTACATCTTGGCAATTGTAAGTTGAGCTGCAATAAACAATCTAAAGCAAATGTCTTTATGATAAAATTATTGTTTTTTTCTTCTGGGTAGATGCCTTGTGGTGGGATTGTGGGATCAAATGAGAGATCTAATTTGAGTTCTTTGAGGATTCTCCATACTTCTTCCCAAAGAGGCTGCTTTAGTTTTCAGTCCCACCAACAGTCAGCCTGGGGAAAGATTTTATGAAGACTTCCGTGGCAACTGCAACAACAACAAAAATAAACAAATGAGACTTAATTAAACTGAAAAGCTTCTGCACAGCTAAGGACACAACAATTAAAGCAAATAGACAACCTTCAGAATGGGAAAAGATATTTGCATGTTATGAATCTGATAAAGGTTTGATAACTAGGATCTGTAGAGAACTCAAATTAATCAACAAAAAAAGAGCAAACAATCCCATCTATCACCGGGCAAGAGACATGAATAGAACCTTCTCTGAGGAAGACAGATGAAGGGCTAACAAACATAGGAGAGATGCGCATCATCCCTAGTCCTCAGAGAAATGCAAATCAAAACCACCCTGAAATATCACCTAGCCCCAGGAAGATCAGCCCACATCACAAACTCCCAAAGGCACAGATACTGTGCAGATGCAGAGATACAGATTTTATAAAGTCTGGATGTTTAAAGGTGTAGTATCTCTTCTCTGCTTTACCTCTGCAGTTTTTGCTCTATGTAGCCTTTGTGTAATGATTTTGGTTAATGTTAAAAATTTAGAAATTTTATTTGCAAAAATTTTAGCTCTGATGGCATGCTGCTAAGTCATTGGTGGTGATTCCTGGGATGAGCTTTCCTTGAGGAGAGGCTGGTGGAGGGACAGAGTGAGGGCTATAAGTGAGGGTCAGAAAACCTGACTGTGAGGCTGACCGTGGACGGCTGAGGCACTGGCTCTGCTCTGCAGGAGACAATAACCATGACACCTGTGGAGTACAGACAATGCTTTCCAGACACGCCCTTGCATTTAGCCCTGAGAGTAGGTAATACCCATTTTACAGATGGGAAAACTGAAGGGACAAAGACTTAATCACTTGTTTATGTTTACAAAGTGGTACAAGAGCAGGTGAGATAAATGAACACTTGCCTCAGGTACATAGTTTAAGGGGGTCCCCTAAAACTTAATAATCCAGATTGGTAAGATTTTTAAATGCCTTATTTTTTCAAAGTAATTAATGAAAATAACCCAACACATTATTCAAATTTTAAGCAAAGACAAGATTTGACATGGACAGCTCTCTGCCCTGGGCTGCCCCAGTGGGGGCCCTGGTACACATAGCTCTGTACAGAATTGTGATTCCTGACACTTGAGGCAACCAGGTGTCTCAACTGGCCATAGTCTAGTGTCCAGGAGGCCCACAGCTTGGAGAGACAAAGGTAGAAAGAGAAAGGAAACCTGCTGAGTGATGAGGTCTATGGGACCAGTGGAGGAGCCTGAGTCAAAAACCCCAGGGGCATGGAAAAGAAGGGAGGGAGGTAAGGACTATGAGTGGGAGGCTTAGTGAGTCCTTGTTTATTTATGTTGTGATCAAACCAGAATCTCCAGCCTCACAGAGGGAAAAGCAGGACAGGCAGGGTGAGATTGGAACAAGGCACAAAAAAGGCCAATAGTAGGTGACCCACGGCCACTGAAGGAGCTCAGCAAAGACACGGGCAGCAGCGGGGTGGGAGGGATGAGGGACCCAGTGGGTCAGGAGCTGGACTGAGGTTGCAGAGATGTTGAAGAGATGGGAGGGATCAGAAAGGGCACATCAAGGGCCAAGGTCCACTGTGGGCCCAGTGAGGAAAGCATTCCTTTCTCCACGCCTAAGAGCCACTGGGAGCCCCAGCATGGTTCTAAGATTTTTACACCTAACAGCTCATTCCTCATCACAATAACCTGTGCATTAGGAGCTTTCCTTTTGAATAGTATTCTCTTTTCAAAGATGAGGAAACTGAGGCAATGGAGGCACTCAAACATACACAAACTTATAATTAGCAGAGAGCAGAGGCAGCATTAGAACTGGGGAGTCTGATCCACTCCCCTTGACCACTGCATGTCACTGAGGGAAGCCAGGAAGAAGCCAGAAGAAACATAAAGACCAAGAAAAGGAATTTCTAAATCCCTTGGCCTGTGCTGTATGGCATTGAAACACTGGGGAGAAATCTCCCTTTCCCAGCAGGAGTCCAGGCTGGAAGTACAGAAATTAATTGTGCTCTGATTTTCCATCGAGTGATAATGAATAGAACAGTCTCTGGGCCCTGAGACAGAACAGATTTGAGTTCACTTAACTCTTTAAGCTTCATTGTTCTTGCTTGTAGAATGGGGACAGTCATGCCCATCCACACAGACCCAGTATGTGGAAGAAACACACACTTGAACACGGAAAACATTTAGTCTTCTGAGCTCCAGAGACAGTAGCCACTCCAGTACTTGTTGGTAAAAATAGGAGTTGAATAATCATCATTGTGAATGTCATTTTCCAAATGCATGATACCAGAAATTACAATAGAAATACTCGAAATAATAGCTAATGTTTATTGAGAGCTTACTATGCACTTGGTACTGTAATAATTCATTTCACCATTTATAACCACCTCTGAGCAGGTACTTTGCTGCGAAAAGTGAAATTTTATTGTGAAATTAGGCTGAGCACTGACGTTTCAGGCACTAGTTGACTGAGTTGGTTCATCCATGATAACATTTTGATATTTGGGAGACATTTCATGGTGGAGTCGTCTTAACAGAACAACCTCAATGTCTGCCGATCTTCAGAGCTCAGAGCAGCCCTGTCCCCTGTGATCTGCAGAGCTGCAGAATCCTTTAACCTATGAATAGACCCCACTTGCTGTGACTACTGTCCCTCTGCTGCCCAGGATGCCAACTGGTCTGTCCTTGCCCCTGTATTCCTTTTTCTTCCATTCTGTCTGTGGATGGCCTCTTGCCTCAGTTGTACCCTCAGTGAAGGAACAAATGAATAAATGGTATAACAGAGAATATTCCATGACCTACTAGATCTGCTCATTAAATGTCATGATCTCCATTGTCAACTGCTTTCCCCTACCAAGGGAGCTGGTGGTTCTCTTCTATTTAATTGGTGGTTTCATCCTTCTCTACCAGATGAAAATGCCACCTCCCTCCAGGATCCTAGGATGTGGCTGTGCCTGGGTAGCAGCTGCATCTGAGGGCTTCTCTTGCTACTTTCTGTTGCATGAAAGACATTAGAACCCATCTAGAGGAGGGCGTCAGGGGAGATGCCAGAGGATTTAGTTCACATCTCCTTGGCTGAGTGATTGTGACATGAAAATAGCTCTTTGAGTCTTGGAGATGTCAGCACGCTGAATGCATGCATAGGAAATGAGAAGGATTTTTCCCACGCATTATTTTTTATGGGATTATTTGCTCAAATTATGGAATGATCGAAATAAATCCTGTTTGAAAATATAGCATCACACTTTCAGGGAGACTTAGCTTCAAGAGAATAGTCAGTGTAAGCTCGAGCCTAGCTGAAGGTGAGCATGAGGTGACAGCTATGGATTTTTATCTTTCCTTGGGAGCAAAAGCCTGTAGCAATAGAAGATGAGAGGCAAGTATGTCCCATCTTACCTGTGACAGATGTCACTAGCCAACTGCAGCAATCTTTTCCACTTTGCCTTGTTCATCCTCAGAATTCTTCTCCTTATAGTTTTCCAGGCAGTCGATTCCAATCAAATAGAGTTGGAATGAGGAAGAAAATTTATTTGCCAACTATGCTCTTTCTATAGAAAGGGTCATGTTAAGTGTTGTTTAGTAGATAAAACAGGTTTGACTTTTAACTGATGAAAAGTATCAGGCATACGCTGTATATTTGATTTTAGGAATGTTACTTAACTTGCTTTGATCTCTGAAGGACTTGGTCGATGACCCAGCGGGTAGACAGAGCCTTTCTCTCTTTGGGTGTGATTCCAAAATCCTGAGGAAACTTCATGTACTGCCTTCCTCAGCTTCCTTGTAAGTTTTACAAAGGCTAATGTGACTGTATGGATTGGACGATTCTCTCATAATGTTTTTTTTTTCCCTCAACAAGTCATTATTATTGGAATTGACACAGAGACTTAAGTTTAATGTAGTGACACCAATCGTTTGCATAGAAGTTGGAAAATGTACTAGTTGGTATCTAGAATGTCATTGCCTGTAATGTGCACTATATTAATGGCCTTGGAATTGGTCTGTCCCCACCTGTTCCCACCCGACTTCAGTGCATTCCCCACACAATTCCAGCACAATTTTAAAATGCAAATCTGAGTTCTCTTTCTTTGAGTTTTTCCATGGCTGCTGTCCCAGGCAGCATTCTGGTAGGGAAGAGATAGCTCAGTACACAGGAGAGTTCAATAAAGGGATTGCTTTTGAAAGTGTGGTTGGAGAATGATGGTGCACCCCCAGGCTAGCACCACCCCTGGCCTGATGGGTCAAGATCCGGAGTGGCTACAACTCAGGCATTCTAAACAAGGGTAACATCACCACCCCACTCCCCCTCCAAATGTAGGGAAACTTGTTGAGGGTCGGGTTGTAAGAAAAAACTTTCTTTTATGTACAGAGCACAGATAGACATGGAGTACATAAAGTTAACTTCATTGGTGAGCCATTCAGAAAACAAAATATGTTAAAAGGTCCCTGGGGTTGGGGGAACGATTTTTTTTTTGTAAAGTTGTAAAGCACTGAAGTAGCTGATGGATTGTGCCACCTAACAAGATCTGTGGCCTCCTGTGGAGGGAGAGAGCCTGCAGGGTAGAGACTCTGAGCTCCCCTCACCTGTCCTCTGGTCTTCTGCATGGGCTTCCAGGGACCTGAACCCACTGGAAATCAGAAGGTGAGAAGATTGTTGACAGACCATCCAGGTCAGCCTGCTGGGTCCAGAGCAGGATGGGGAAAGCAGAGTGTGGATTTGGAGGTGAAGGGAGATAGCCAACAGCTCTTAGGATCAAGGGCCAAAGCTCCATTGTGCTCACGAAGATCTGCACACCTGCTCCCCTCTCACCCTCTCTCGCTTGGCTCTGTCGCTCTATCGTCTTGGTTTGCCAAACACTCAGTAGTTCCCAGCTCAGGGCTTCACACATGCTGTTCCTCTGATCTGACAGTGTGTCCTTCTCTCCTGCTGTCTGTCAACTCCCAGCTTAAACGTCACTTTCTCAGGGAACCCTCCCGGAGTCCCATCAAGGGTCCACTGACTCCATTACCAGTTTTCCAAGAAGCACTCAGCTTCTTCTTTGTATGATTAAAATCATAATTCAAATACTAATTTGTGTAATCATTTGCTTAAGTTTTGTCTCTCTCACCAGACAAAATGCTTTGTGAAGGCAGTAACCCAATTAGCTTAGATGAGTGTCCAGCACCAAATATGTGGGTTATTATGTGCTTTTGAGATACACAAAAGCCGAGGAACATAAATTCATGTGGATAGAAACAAATGAAGCCCTTCCAGAAACACCAAGGACCCGAGCAAGTTGACACTTGCACAGGTGAATCAGGAAGGACGCGTCAACTGTGTTTCTTGGAAGTGAAATAATGGACCATATCACAGTCTTTTGTAGTGACCCAGGTAAGAAATCAATAATTATCTGATGAATAGATACATGTCAGCAGAAAGTAAATATAACAAAGGCACAGAAGCTTCCTGGAGTCAGCCTACACACCTAGGCTTTACCACTTTCTAGCTGTGGGATCATAACAGGTTACTTAACCTCTCTGTGCCCTACACTGTATTCTGCCAAATGAGGATAGTAATGACAGCTGTTTCGTCAGGCTGTGGAGAGGATAAATGTGTTTGTACATGTAAAGTGCTTAGAAGAGTCTATGGTAATTGCCCAACAAATGACACCATCATCATCAAACCCTAATTGTATAATTATTCTGTTGTTGACTGGCTGTTGGGTGGTGACATTTGCACTAATTAAAGAGGAAGAAAAGGGCGTGTTAATCTTAGATACTTCTGACTTTAACCATCTCTTTTTTATAAGTAAGAACCCAATTTTTCTGATACTAAATCCTGATGGCAATTTAGTTTTTCTCTTGTCATATAGTTAGAATCTGGGGAAAAGTTATTTGACAGCTAATCTAGTTTACCCTGTAAAAAGTGAAGATTAATCTTTCTGCTGCTGAAAGGGAACATGCAGGCTTGGGTTTCTTCTCAAGTCCTTGCATTGGTTGGCTCGCTCCCAAGGTTTAGCTCCTAACTCAACACCAGACAAGGCAGGGACACAGGAGGAGATAGGGCATGAAGTGGTGTCAGGGTCACCCTGTTTCTGAGAGGGATGGTTTGGGAATGATCAGAATTGCATTCTAGATGGTCCCTGGGAGATCAGTTGAGGAGCAGCTAATCTTATAGGGAGTGGACCAAGGATGAAGATCAGGAAAATCAAACAAGGTAACAGGAGCAGCATGTGAGACCAGAGCACCAACGGCACCTGCTGGTGGGTGGTCAATAAGTTTTCCTGGATGTTACATCTTCTGTCTGGGAACAATTTAACCAGAGTGAGCGTATGTATGTCCAGCTGCTACGTATACATAGCAGCACTTCACAGGTTTTTTCTGATGTTAGGCACAGCTTGGATCAGAGTTACATGGTGGCCAGAACCTTCCCATTATATTCTTTAATAGCAGTGGAAAGTGAGGTCTAAGGTCAAGTGGCTGACCTCAAGCCATGCTGCAATCACAGAGCTGGAGCATGGGCTCAGGACGCCTCTACTCCCAGGCTAATAGTATTGCTTTCCTTGGCTTTCACTTTCATATGACCCTCAGCCTCTCTTGATGCTCTCTTAGACTCTAGCTATAAGGTTAAATTAATTTCCATAAAGTCACAGGAGTGAGCCAGCTTCATTCCTTGAACCATACTGCCTGAGTAGGCATGCAGTAGTCACACACACACACACACACACGCGCGCACACACGCACTGTTATTCCCCCTCCATCTCTGGAAATCTGAGCAGTGTCAGTACCATGTGTACTTGATTTTTCTGAGTGAACCGTGCATTTGACATGGGTGGGGGCACGCATGGCTGAGCGATCACTGTCACAGAGAGGAGAATTTATGTTTGCATCTGTGTCTCACCTCTTTCACATCTGGTCTTGGTAGGCCTTTGGGAATTTGTTGGGAAAGCAAAAGAGAGCAGCAAAAAGGGCTCTCAATACGGCTGGAGTCAGCATTGAATAAAGATGAGACGGCCGTTCTTCCACTACGGAAACGTGGTGAGTTGGGACTGTTCAATGGCTTGCTGTCACTGGTCTGAACTGTGCTCTCGTCAGACTTTAAGGGCCTTAGAAATGGCTGATGAGGTCAGTTCTGTGGTTCATCCAGGATACCTTTTTTTTCCTGATGAGGATCACCAAGGACAAATGTGTATCTCTCCTGAAGTCAGTTTAGGGATGTTTCTCAATTAACTTGTTCCCTTTATTAGTCAGGGGTAGAGTAATCACTCATAAATTTATCCAGTCTCTGTAACACCTAGTAGGTAAGATCCCATTTAGCCCATGTTGGTGAAGTTGGTCTTGAATTGGTCACTACGAAAGTTTTGAGACAGGCTGTGTTATGGTACTCTATTTCACTTCCAAGAAGCACAGTTGCAGCATCCTTTCTGATTCACTTGTGCAAGTCTCAACTTGCTTAGTTTATCAGTGTCACTGGGAGGGCTTCATTTGTTTCTGTCTGCTTGGATTTTACATTTCTTGATTTTTGCTTATCTCTCAGCTTTCACCATGACCCACATATTTTCCTGTAATGCTGGTGGGAAGTCCCAGATCACTAGAACTCAAGGAATGTGTGACCAAGCCCTTTGGATATTATAAATGACCATTTAATCCCACTCAGTATTTATTCTTAGAGTGAAAAAGGCCTGTGCACTTCAATCAGACTTTGTATAGCAGTGTCCCCATCTATCCTATGTCTTATTATAATTACCTCTTATTTTTATCCCATCTTTTTAAAATGCCATAACAGAACCCTATGCAGTATTCTCAGATGAGCAAGAAGGGAGAATATCTTCTTGGTTTATCTTGGTCTTCATGGAAATCCTATACAATTTGAAACTGTTCCTCTTGTTGTTGTTGGTATTAGTTGCCTCTCTTTACATAAGAGCATGGCAGACTAATAACATCAAAGAGGAAATTATCGCCACTGGTTATGTCCTTAAGGATGGGATCAGAGTTCATTACCTTGCAGATTATAATCCTTCCACATGGGTGTCAGTTGGACACCTGCCTGCTCGCACTTCCTGCACTGTGGGATGACACTCTAGTGACCGTACTACCCAATCTGGTCAATCCCTTGTCAATACTGTTTATTTAGTTTGGTGACTGAGAGCATAATGCCAATGGCAACCCCATGACTGAGTCTTGGTCCATGGATTTGTAAAGTAGGATGGTTTGCTGGCAGGTACTGTGCTTTCTATAACCAAATGACTGACAGTTGCATCTTATAGTAATGTATCCAAATTTTCTTGTCTGCAACTCACAGAAATATGTTGTATAATGCAAATCCATATGCACACATCTAAAATCAAAATTTCACAAAATTATACTTTTTAAATTTATTTTTATTAAATCATAACTGTCTTCATTAATGCATTATGGGGTACAATGTACTAATTTTATGTACAATTTGGGATGCTTACATCAAACTGGTTAGTGTAATCTTTTGCTAACTGTGATACCAGTTAAAAATATAACAAAAGCATGGTTGAAAACCATATATTTACAAACAGTATTTTAAAGCATCTTAGTTATACTATATTAAATTGATTCTTGACACAAATTATTACGTTGAGACCACTAGTTTGAAAAATCATAGATTATGGTACCTTGGTGTGAAGGACCCAAACTTTTCCTTGTCATTCTTTTCCTTTTCTTAAATTTCTTTAGGTTTGCTTTCTTTCTTTCCTTTTTAAGAAATTCTTTTGAAAAGAGACTAAAGTACAAAGTTAGCCACATGCCAATCTGATCCCCACTACAAAATCTGAAATTCGTTCTGTTTTATCAGTTTGTGACTCATATTCTGGGTCATGGGCTATTTGAGTCTTCTGCCTTACTTTTTGTAACTAAACTATTCCCCCAAAAGATTACATCAATTTACCTTCCCAATAGCAATGTCTGAGAGTCCTGAGTCCCTGTGAAATTGTTTAAAATTTTAGTTTCACAATTATTAATGAAATGGAGTATTATTTCTTATCTATATTTCTCAGTCAGATTTTCTTGTATGTGAAATAACTAATCACAGGTTTAGTCTACTTTTCTAGTAGGTGGCATTTTATTAATAATTACTTTTTTTGTATATTCTGTGTACCAACCATCTGTACACGAAGTATCTATTAATTATGCATATACGTGTGCATATGTGTGGGTGTGTGTACATATATTATATATAACATTATATATTTTTCTCAGTATGTGAAGACATAGGAATTGGAATTAATTTCTGCCCAGTTTTCCTAAGAGGTTTATTAAATAGTCCTTCCTTTTCTCTTTAATTTGCTGTCACTTGTGTTATTTACAAAGATTTTTTTCTGTGTGTAGATCTCTGAGATTTCTACTGTGTTTTGTTGTTCCTCTTATCTATCTCTGAGCCAATGCCATATTTTTTTATTATTATAATTTTTTTATTGGTTTTAATTTCTAGAAGAACAGATCTGCCTTCTGATTCTTCTCTATATTTGCTTGGCTAATGCTGACCTTTTATTCTTTTACATGAGTTTTAACATATTTTTTTTAAACTCCCTAAAAATTTTCTTTGGTATTTGAGTGGACTTATGTTGAATTTATAGATCAGTTTGGGTAGAATAGCCATTCTCTTGAACTTCTCAAATTGTTTAACAGTCCATATCTTTATTTTTTCAGTTACCGTTTATTCCTTTATTAATATTTTATAATTTTTCTCCCTTAAATTTATTGAAAATATTTTCTGTCAAATCATGTCTAAATAACTTATAAATTTGTTAGCATTTAGAATACTGTCTTTTTTCTATAATACTTTGTAATTGGTTCTTTGGTGTATAGACATACCATTGATTTTTATATGTCAAGTCTAAAAATCTTTATAAACGTCCTTATTCTACAAAATTTTGCTTGGATTTTCTAACTAAATACTTACAGTGTAAATATAAGGACAACTTTATTACTTTTGAATTCTCATAGTATTTACTTCTTGGAAATAAAGCTGTTATGATGATGATTCATTACAAATCTTTGGGTGGCCAAGAGCTTTCATTTTTCTTGGATGAGGAGTGGAATGGATAAATCACATGGTAGTTATATTTAACTTAAGGAACTGCAATCTGTTTTCCACATCGGTTGCATGCTTTTCTCATCCCAATAGAAGTATATGAGATTTCCGATTATTCCACATACTTGCCAACACTTGATATAGTCAGCCGTTTTAGCTTCAGACATTCCAATTGGTGTGTGGGAGAATTTATTGTGATTTTAATTTGCATTTCCCTAATACCTTTCTGCAGTTGCATGACTTTTCATGACTTATTTGTCATCTAGACATTTTTTTGACAAAGTGCCTGTTTAAATCTTTTGCCCAGTTTTTAAAATCGACTTGTCTATCTTATAATTGTAAAAGTTCTTTATACAGTCAAGATAAAAGTTGTTTGTTAGATAGATGTTTAACAAATATTTTTCTCATGTGGCTTATATTTTTATTTTCCATTTTCTTAACCATGTCTTTTGAAAAGAAAAAAATGAATTTGATCAAGTCCTATGTATTGATTTTTTTTCTTTTATAGTTCACTTTTGGTGTATTGTATTGAATAAATCTTTGCCAAGCCCAAAGTCATTAACAGTTTTTCCTATGTTTTCTACTCAAAGTTTTAAAATTTTTTACATGTATCTGTCCAGTTGTTCCAGCACACTTTGCTGAAAAGATTGTCCTTTCTCCCATTAAATTACCTTGGCTCCTTTGTCAAAATCAATTGACCATAAGCATGAAGGTTATTTTTGGACTTGCAATTCTGTTCCATTGATCTACATGTCTATCTTTTTGTCAAAACCACACTGTCTCAATTAAGTAGCTCTATAGTAATCTTGAAACCATTTAGTTTTTTGGATTTTCTAGATACTTATAGCGTAAATAGAGGGACCATTTTATTACTTTCAAGTTCTTATAGTTTTTGATAATCACCAAATAAAGCTGTCATAATGATGATTTACACTACAATAATGATTACAAGCTTGTATTTTACATACAAATCTTTGGATGGACAAAAGATTAATTCTCCTGGATGTAAATTTTTTGTCTTTTATTTAAACATTGTTTTGGCTAGTTTAGGTCATTTTCACATAAATTTTAGAATAAGCTTGTCAGTTTTATTATCTGACAAAGATACTAGACACAGAGCCTGTCTATTTTTGCAAAGAATATGTTTGCTGCAATTTTTATTGATATTATGTTTAATGTGGAAATTATAGAAGCTTTTTCTGTAACAGTCCCAAACTAGAAACAGCCCAAAGTCTATAAACAGATTGATGAATACATAAATTATGATATATTCACTCCCTAGACATGACTTATCAATGAAATGAATAAACTATCACTAAACGTTTACATGGATAATTCTAAAAGTCATTATGTTAAGTTAAAGAAGTCAGACAAGAAAGAGTATGTGCTATACATGAACAATCAATCATCTTTATATAAAGCTGTAGAAATTGCAGCCTAATAAATAGTGGCACAAAGCAGATCAGTGGTTACCTGGGGGCCAGTGGTTGGGCTCTGGCAAAAGGAATACACAAAAGGATACGAGAAAATTTGGAGAATAATGGACACGTTTATTAGATGTATGTTAAAACTTAACAAATTAGACTTTAAATATATTTTGTTTATTACATGTCACCTACATTATAATAAATCTGAAAAAGAAATCTTTTTCTTATCTCTTTATCCCCATTGACAATACCTGTGTAATACAGGGATGATGGCAGATCTCCTTGCATGGTTCCTGACTTTGAGTGAAATGTTGCAACCATTCCTTAAGGACTTCCTTTGTTGCCTTCCCTTCCCTTTTTCCTTCTTTTCTTCTTCCCTCCAACTCTCCCTCCCTCTCTTCCTTCTTTGCTGTTTGTTTTAGGATAGGTAAAGTCTATCAAGCTAAAGAGGCTCTTAGCTCTCAAACAATTTTTTTTAATCAAGAAGGAATATTGAAGTTTACAAATAACTTTTTTTTTTTGCATCTTCTATCCAGTATTTTTCTTCTGTTAATGTATATACTGATGTCTAAATAGTCTTGTATTTGCATTCTTGAGATAAACCTTATTAGTCTTGAAATATTTTTGTTCTTAAAATTATGGGTTTGATATACCATTTAGGATTCTTTGTAAGAATGTTTGTAAGTGAGACTGATCAACGTTATTTTCTTGCCTATGTTTGTCCAGCTTTGATGACAACTTTGGGCTGCCTCATATAATGTGTTGGGGTACTCTCCTGCTTTTTAGATTCTCTGGAAAAATTTATACTGTGAATATAGAGAGAACTTATACATTCCTTGAAGTTTTATAATACCTTACCTAATAATATCAATTGATATCTTTTATTCATAAAAAATATTTTTTATTGTTGGGGATTCATTGAACATACAAAGAACCAGGTTACACTTATTGCATTTGTTGGGTAAAATCCCTCTTATAATTGTGACAAATCCCCAAGAGGTGTGTCACACCCCATGACTCCCCACCTCCCTCCCTCCTACCTTCTCCCTGCACTCCAGGTCCTCCACCCCCTGCCATGTGCTAGGTCATCAATTGTCCTCATATCAGAATTGAGTACCTAGGATTCTTGATTCTACATTTTTGTGATGCTTTACTAAGAAGAATGTGTTCCACTTCCATCCAGTGTAATACAAAAGAAATATTATTATAGAGTCAATTGCTTTAACGGCTGTGAACAATTCAAGTCCTCTATTTCATCCTTAGTCAATTTTTGTAGTTTCTATTTTCCAAACAGTTGGCCATTCTAACATTTAAAATTTACTTGAGAAGAGATATTCACATTAGTTAAGAAATAAAATATATTCATATATGTGAATATATGTAAATGATGTATAGAATACATAGAGAAGACAGATAGATAGATAGATAGATAGATAGATGCATATACACAAATACCTACAGAGAGAGAGAGAGAGAGAAACAATCTCTATTGTGTCTACAGTTTTGTCTTATTTGTAATTCCTAGTGTAATTTCCTTTATTTCTACTGTTTACTTAATTGGGCTTGCTAAAATTTATCTCTGTTTACAAGAACCAGCTTTTGTCTTTGAAGTTTGTTTGATTACTGTCTGCTTTTTAGCCCATTTGTTCCTGCTAATATCATTAATTTGTACATTCTACTTTATGTTGTTACTCCTTTTTTAATTTCCTGAACTGAAATATTATTTTTCAATAAATAAATTTAAGATTGTTCCCTGTAAACACTCTTTACCTTCACTTTACAATATTGAATATCTTTATCTTCCTGCACTAAATCTGGGTGAAGTCCACAAAACTATCTTGCATTTGACAATTTATGTCCAATATACAGTTTGTCTTGAAGTCTTATCTACTAAGTATCATATTTGAATGACTACAGTTCATTTCCAAAATCTCTAATTGGTTCTTTTTGACCTAAATTTGTGAATAATATTTTTGGTGGGAAGGGAATTCTAGACTGGGATTTTTTCCCCAGCATTTTAGTATGCTCTTTTACTCTTATCTTGTTTTCATAGTTTCTCTTGAAAAGTTCAGGTTTATTGTTAATCATTTGAAGGTAATTTGCTCTTTCTCACTCTCTGTTCATGTCTTGGTGTTTTGCTTTTTATTTCTTAACTGCTTGACTATAAGAATCCGAAATGTGATTTTCTTTATATAATTGTTTAAGGTTTCTGAATCTGTGGGTTGGAATCTTGAGTCTACTTTCAAAAAATTTTCTCTACAAACAGTGTGTCTTATTCTCTTTGTCCTCTCCTTGTGGGGCTCTAGTTACAAGTACCACAATTCTTTATATTATTTGTTATGTGCCTTTTAAACTCTACTTTGATTCTCTATTCAATTTTGCTCTTTGAGCTTCAGATTGATTATTTCTGTTCACTTATCTTCAAATTGCTTTCTAAAATTCTTAACTTTGAACATTGTATTTTAGAGTACTAGAATGACCATTGAATTCGTTTTTATAGATTGTCATATCTAGAAATTTTTTATTATATGCCAGACATTTTATTACAAGGAATAGTAGAGGTTCTAATATCTCCCACCAGCAAGAGCTCCCTGTGTCTTATGTTGGGCACATCGGTAGGGGCTTGACCACCTTGATCTAATCACAGCTTCCATTGAGTTGAGACTGGGTTATGGTTTCAATAAGATCCATCTAATTAATCTCTGTTTCCTCCCTATTTCTTGGGTGTATCTCTCCTGAACTTTTGATTGACAGGCTGTCAGGTTTCTATCTTCTCAGTCTTGGACCCTGGAGAAAATTTAGTCTCAACCTTGAGAAGTTTGCAATATTGTCTTTTCCAAATCTGAAAAATATTTTGGGGAGGGTAACAGGTATCTCTTTGAGGTGGGCCACACTCCTCAAGCAGGAAAATCTCTCCTGAATACTATGACACCAACAGAGATTCTATTCCACTTTGTCAAAGTGCCTCAGCTTTTCATAGAGAACTAGAATGTTGAAAATGAACCATAGGGAAAAGCCAGCTGTGCATTAGTGGCTCCTGAGGTTTCCAAATTGTCATGCCAACCCTGCACAACTTCCAAGAACTTTGTTCATTTCTCTTTTCTCTAACAAATCCCCTTGTGTTTTCTATGATCCTCAACCAAATCCAAAATTAGCAAATGCACCCAGAGGCAAAGAACAGCCCATAACTCACTGCTCTCCTCAGAAACACTCTATCTTCTCTGAAATTTTAGTTCCTTTAATTTTTCTCATTTCTACAGCTCTTTAGTATCTTAAAAATTACAATTTTTGCAATTTATCTGGATTTTCTAATTGTTTCAGTAAAACTGGCAGTCCAGAAACACCTACTACAGCCTTCTCAGAACATAATCATAATTCAAGGCCATTTTCAGATTTCTCACTTGTTTTCATTTCATTTGAATTTTTAAAAAATTAATTGGACTTTTTAACCTGTTATTTTTATCATTACTCATCTTCATGTTTTGTGGAATTTTGGTTTTCTGGCTCATCTCAAATAATAATTTTTCTTTTTGTCTCCCTCACTATTCTCCATCCCTTAGTGTCTAGCAGCCTTGAGGTTACCTCCCTTTCTTCCCTGGCAACCCCCACACCAGGACTATGTTTTGTGGTTTAGGGCTCTCATTCCCTTGAGAAGAATATGCATAAGTCCTGGTTGTAAAAGTGTTCTCCATCCCTAGGATAAAGTGGACAACAACTTTTCAGTTT
This sequence comes from Otolemur garnettii, assembly GCF_000181295.1. NCBI lineage: Eukaryota > Metazoa > Chordata > Mammalia > Primates > Galagidae > Otolemur > Otolemur garnettii. Next base: position 4,009,264 of record NW_003852454.1, read on the forward strand.
TCTGTTATGGGCATGTGGGCAGGGATGACCTGCTTCAGGGCCTACTTCCAGTCACGATCTCAGCTCTGCTCCCTGGCCTCACATGTGTGTGTGTGTCATGGGGGGGGGGGGTATTTTCAGCCTCTTAGTCACAGGAAATGAATTTCTTTCTACTTCTATCTTCTTCCACATCTGGGCCTCAGTAAGTCCCCTGCTTTACCACTTCGTTACCTTTTCATATTTTGCATTCCTGCTCTTTTAGTGTTTTATAGAGATGTTTGATGTTTGTCACATCTTTGAACATAACTTCATCTTTTTTTAATTTTATTAATTTATTTATTTTTCTTTTTTCATACCCCACTGCATAGACCTGTGTATTTGGGGAAGGTCCATCCCTTTCCCAATGGCACGGTTTGGTACAATAACATCATCTTTTTAATTTTTATCTGTCTGAGGTATTAGTCTTTGAGTTGAGAGGAGATTTGACCTTGTTCAAAGCAACAAGGCAATTACAATGCAATTTTCTCCAAAAGTTGAATTTGAGGTTTTTCAGCCTTTTTTTCCCTAAAATAGCTAGTAGACATAATTCTTCTTTGGATCCACTAGCACTTCAGCTCTTACTGTCCCTCTCATGTACTCAAGAACTCTCAGCATCATTCAACCAGACTGGCACAGTTATCTTTTCAGAAAGTAGTTTTGAATTCCATAAAAAATGGATAATTAGCAGGACCTTCAGAAGAATTTCTGAACAAAGGAAATACAATTTATACAGACCCTTCATGTGCCCTTGACTCATGAAGAGATGCATCTCACACATAATACATACTGAGCAGGTAACTCTCACCATTGTCGTTAATAAATAACATGCTGGAGCCCTCAAGCAAGTTTGGAATTCTCTTTGTCTTTGGCCAACTGGTAAAAATATTGAGAGTTCCTTGATTTTTCTCTTTTCCCATGGATCACTCATCTTTCATCTATCAAACGCTTACTGAGCACAGCCTGGGGATCAGGACGTGTCTCCTTGGCACACTGCCATAGATTGTCCATTCAGGAAGCTCTTTTCCTAAAAATATCTCCCCTGCTTTCTTTATTGGCTTGAAATGCCCATTATTGCTCTCTTTTGGGGGAAAAATGTATTTTCTTATAGTCAAAAATCATACTGGATTTTCTTTTTGGAAAGTCTAATAGCCACAATACCTTGGATGAGATTTGACCCTTATTTCAATAGGACCGGAGTAAACCTGAGAGGGCACTGTTCAGAGAAGGGTGTTTATAAGACCTATGAAGATGCTCTGGGTCGCTGGGTGCAGAGTAGCACTCAATGGGACAGACAGGAGGAAAAAAAAAGCTAGGTTGAGGATGACGATGATGAAATGAAAAGTTGAGGGAACATTACAGTTTTGCTGGGGACCAGTTCTGACCTGGAACATGTGAAAAAGCATGTTGTGTTGCGCAGACTTGTGTATGGAGAAGCCCCAGTAATTGAGGTAGTCAGGGAGAACCTCCGAAGGAAGACTAGAGCAGGTGGAAGCAGTGTGCATGCTCGCCAGGTGCACTGGGAGTCATAGCATCAGGATCGGGAGTAGCCCAGGTCCTTGAGCTTCTCCCCAGCTGCCTGCCTGAAGACACAGCTGGCCTTGATGTGAACGCAGGAGTGCTTCGGGAATTCCATGCTTACTTTGCAAACCCTGGTTCTGGTATTAAGAACAAGTGTATATGTGAAATTTACTAGGTGTAGAATATAAATGTCTGAACACAATAACTAAGAAATGCTGTGAAGGCTATGTTAACCAGTTTGATGAAAACATTTCAAATTGTGTACAAAGCCAGCACATTGTATCCTGTGATTGCATTAATGTACACAGCTATGATTTAATAAAACAAACAAACAAGTGTTGTCCAAATTATCATTACAGACAGAATTTGGGACAATTTCAGGGTCACTATTCCCAGATGCAAATAATCTCCCTGAAACACAGTAAAAACTCACTTTAAAAGTTAAAATATTTCTTTATTGATTGAATATTTGTTTATGTTTTTCATTTGTTTACCAGATATTTATTGTCTCCTCTGTGCGAGGTAATGTGCTGGCTGCTGGGAATACAGGTGACCAAGACACTGACTCTGTCATCAAGGGGCTCACACTGCTTGGAGAAGACAGCCAGTTAAAAAACAAGGGAGAAGGGCATGAAGTGCTCACAATATCCCCTTCAGGTCACACCTGTGAACACTGAGAAATGAATTCTCACCTAGGATACCCAGAAGGGCTTTCTTTCATGCTCCCCTTAAAGATGGATGAAGAATATCAGCCTTTCTGTTGCAATGTGAGAAGGAAATGTCTATCTGTGAGGACAGTCTGCATTTTGGTGGCAGGCAGTATTGGGAAAGTGCAGGTGAGGATCTGCTTTTCAAAACCAAATTTCCCTGCCTCTCAACCTTACCCTCACCTCCTCACCCCCCAAAAGAATAGTAGATGAGCAAGGATGACACATACAGAACCTGCAGAAACTTGAACTTGGCTGTCAGTCACACTTATCCAGACATGTAATGCCCTGAATTGGCCCTCTAGGAACCAAGAGACATGGCTGTTCTCACCAATTCTCAGGGCCCAGATATAGTGAGTGCTGACAACAGCTCCCCACTATCAGAAAGAGTGTGGCAAATACCTCCACAGTGTGTTCCCACAACTAAAAAGAAAACTACCAGAAAAATGTGAAAATATTAATATTCTCATGTTTTTATTTATATGATATCAAATACCTGAGTGATTGCAAACATCCCAAAATTAGAAATCCTATAGAGTAATGAAATCAATTTCCATTTCTTGAGATATCACTAAATCCTAGGTCTGTACTCTCATCTGATCGTCATCTTTTATTATTATCATCTCTATTTTATATATTAGGTAACAGAAATTAACTTGAATTTTTTTTAACTTGTCCAAAGTCATATAACTTGTGAGAAGTTGATCCTCCTCTGACCCTATATGAATGTCCTTGATTGCCTTCTCTTGCATGATTGCTATGGTCAAGACTTCCATTACTCTGTTGAAGAGCAGTGGAGACAGTGGGCATCCTTGCCTCATTCCTGATCTGAGTGGAAATGTTTTCAACTTTACACCATTCAATATGATATTAGCTGTAGATGGCCTCTATCAGTTTAAGAAATGTCCCTTCTATGTCTATTTTCTTAAATGTTCTGATCATGAAAGGATGCTGGATATTATCAAAGGCTTTTTCTGCATCAATTGAGAGAATCATATGGTCTTTGTTTTTTCCTTTATTGATGTGATGTATTATATTTATAGATTTGCATATGTTGAACCAACCCTGTAACCCTGGAATAAGACCAGCTTGATCATGGTGTATAATTTTTTTGATGAATTCTGTTTGCTAAGATCTTATTGAATATTTTTGCATCAATATTCATTAATGATATTGGTTTATAATTTTCTTTCTTTGTTGGATCCTTTCCTGGTCTGGGGATCAGGGTGATATTTGCTTCATAGAATGTGTTGGAAAGTATTCCTTCTTTTTCTATGCTTTGGAGAAGGCTGTATAATATAGGTACTCATTCTTCTTGAAAGGTTTGATAAAATTCGGATGTGAAACCATCTGGTCTTGGACTTTTCTTTTTTGGGAGATTTCGTAATGTTGATGCTATTTCAGTGATTGGTATAGGTCTATTCAAGATTTCTAATCTTTTCTTTTTGAGTCTAGAAAGGTGGCATGCTTCCAGGTATTGGTCCATTTCCTTCAGATTTTCATATTTCTGGGAATAAAGATTTTTGTAGTAATCATTGAGGATTTTTTGAATTTCTGAGGTGTTTGCTGTTATTTCTCCTTTATGATTTCTGATAGACAATATTAGAGATTTTACTTTTCTGTTTCTGGTTAGGTTGGCCAAAGGTTTATCAATTTGTTAATCTTTTCAAAAAACCAACTACCTGTTTTATTGATCTTCTGAATGATTCTTTTATTTTCTTTCTTTCATTGTTTTTTTTTTTTTTTTTTTTTTTTTTTTTTTTTTTTTTTTTTGAGACAGAGCCTCAAGCTGTCCCCCTGGGTAGAGTGTTGTGGCTTCACTGCTGACAGCAACCTCCAACTCCTGGGTTCAAGTGAGTCTCCTGCCTCAGCCTCCCAAGTGGCTAGGACCACAGGCGCCTGCCACAGCACCTGGCTATTTTTTGGTTGCAGCCATTATTGTTGTTTGGTGGGCCCGGGCTGGATTTGAACCCGCCACCTTAGGTGTATGTGTCTGGCGCCTTAGCCGCTTGAGCCATAAGTGCCAAGCCGATTCTTTTGTTTTCAATTTCATTTAATTCTGTCCTAATTTTGTTTATTTCTTTTCTTTTGTTGGGTTTGGGGTTGGAATGTTATTCAGTGGGGGAAAGACTTCCTATTTAACAAATGGTGCTAGGTGAACTGGCTGGTGACCTGTATAAGACTGAAACTGGACCCCCACCTTTCACCATTAACAAAAATTGATTCTCACTGGATAAAAGATTTAAACTTAAGACAAGAAACTATAAAAACACTAGAAGAGAATGCAGGGAAAACACTTGAAGAAATTGGCCTAAGAGAATATTTTATGAGGAGGACCCACGGGTCAATTGAAGCAACACCAAAAATACATTACTGGGATCTGATCAAACTAAAAAGCTTCTGCACAGCCAAATGCACAGTAAGTAAATCAAATAGACAACCTTCAGAATGGGAGAAGATATTTGCAGGTTATGCTTCCAACAAAGATCTGATAACTAGAATCTACAGAGAACTCAAACTAATTAATAAGAAAAGAATAAATAACCCCATTTTTATCTGGGCAAGAGATTCAAACAGAAAGTTCTCTGATGAAGACAGGTGTATGGCCTACAAACACATTTAAAAAATGCTCATCATCCTTAATCATCAGAAAAATGCAAATCAAAACCACTTTGAGATGTCATCTAACTCCAGTAAGATTAGCCCAAATCACAAAATCCCAAAACTACACATGTTGGCATGGATGCAGAGAGAAGGGAACACTGCTGGTGGGAATGCAAGCTAATACAATCTTTTTGGAAAGAAGTTTGGAGAACACTCAAGGAACTAAAAGTAGACCTACCATTCAATCCTGCAATTCTTCTACTAGGTATATACCCAAATGATCAAAAATTATTTTACAACAAAGACATTTGCACCAGAATGTTTATTGCAGCCCAATTCATAATAGCTAAGACATGGAAACAGCCCAAGTGCCCATTGACCCATGAATGGATTAAAAAATTGTGGTATATGTACACCATGGAATACTATGCAGCCATAAAAAGGATGGAGACTTCACATCTTTTATGTTTACCTGGATGGAGCTGGAACATATTCTTCTTAGTAAAGTATCTCAGGAATGGAAAAAACTATCCAATGTACTCAATACTACTATGAAACAATATATAATCATCTACACATTCATATGATTGGCAAAACATAACTCTAGTCCAGACTGTAGAAGGGAAGACAAGAGAGAGTGGAGCTGAAGGGAGATATGGGAGGAGGGAGGGTATTTGGGGGGACCTCACCTAATGTGCATGATGCCATGGTAAATTTCAAAACTATTAAGAAATGAGTATAATTGTGATGGATGTGTTACTTAGTTCAATGTAAGCATCTCACATTGTATATCAAAGCAGCACACTGAACCCCATAAATGCATCAATGTACAAATTTATGATTTAATAATAAAAAAAGAAGTAGATCCTGCATTGAAAACTGTATTGGCTTTCTTTTCAATGCTCTATTCTTCTTTTCAAAACATTTAGCTATTTCACTAAGTATTTTCTAAACTGGTTGCCTTAATATTAATCATAGTTGTTTTCCACATTCATATGCACTCTCTGGGACTGCAGATTCCAACGTGTTGGAAGCCTAGGAGTGTCTCTTGTCTTCCTTTCCATGCCCAACAGCAGCTGGTGTAGGGCTGAACCCACCCTCAGTGTTCACAATTGATCACAATCCTCAAATAGGTGGAATAAAATGTCCACTATTATAGAGTAACTCACTCAGGGTAGGGCTCTGCTGTATTCACTGATAATTATTCCTTCTTGGGAAAAGGGTGGGCCAATATTCATTAAACTTTTAAAGTTTATTATTTATTAAGGGCCCCCTCCACTAGGGGTAAGGCCTAGGGATACAAAACAATCTGAAACATGGCTCTTGCTTTTAACAAGATCGTAGGGCAATTGGAGAAATAGAGACCTCAGCATTTACAGTGCAAAGTCTGTGCTAAGGGCTAGATCTGGGGCACAGCCAGCTTTGTGCTGAAGCACAGAGGTACCTCCACAACACTGCATGTGGTGGTGTATGCAGAGATGCCTCTATGGGGGCAACAATGGCCAGGAGAGGCCTTGCGGCAAGACCAGATACACATTCAAGGGTCTAGAAATGAGAGCTTGGTTTCTCCTGGGAAATGAAAACATTCATTAAGACTGGCGTGTGTTCAGCAAGGTGGCAATGCTGAGAGTTGAGGCTGAAAGATAGGAAGGGAATATATTATAAAGGGCTAAGAAATATGACTTTTCCTGGCTATAAAACAAAGCTGCTGAGATTGATGGTGTACATAGTACCACTGCCAAACATGCCCAACCAATTGGAAGCTTTGGAATCATTAGTTCTTCCCATTCCTGAGGTTCCCAACTACTTCCTTGCTTGGGAAATCCCCTCCAATGATAGGCCTTCACTCATGGACCAGGCAGAT
>NW_003852454.1:4016116-4030682 GCF_000181295.1 Otolemur garnettii
AAATGATTTTCTCCAGGCCTAATTAAGGATGACTTGATGTCTATAAGCCTACACTTAAGTCTTTGTTGGCCTGCTATTGTTTTCACTGAGCGTGACAAGGCCTAGGAGCTTTATTCTGCCTGTCTCAGCCGAAAGCCAAAGGCAAAATTAAAAAAAAAAAAAAAAAAAATCACTACTTTCATTCACTAAACATGCCCATTTACTTGTTTTTCTATTTTATTGCATTAGTCATAGCTATAAACCATGCTCTTTTTTTTTCTCCTTTTATGATAGTAATATTCCAGAGCCAGGTAAGCACTCAGACGATGAGACAGACCTATCACACGTACTCAGAGATGTCAGCTAAAACTCCAGCAAGCACCCTCTCCATCTTCATCCTCAGAGGCTCCCAGGTGCAGGACACCTTTGTCACTGCACTCGTCACAGCCCCTCTGGGAGATAGTGATTGGCATCATCAGTCATTATCATATTAGTGTACGATATTGACCATATTATTTCTTCCAAAAACAAGAGGTGCCAGATTGAGCAAATGAAAGTATAAGACACCCAATTACATTTTAATTTCAGATACACAGTGAATAATGTTTTCAGGTAAGTATGTTCCTGACAATTTTAGGAAGAGACTTATACTAAAATATTATTTTATCTGGTAACCCTACCACCAACTCAACTCTACAAATACCGCAGAATCACCAAGGCTGACAACTTTCCTACATTGACCACCTCCTAAAGATAATCTGATTTTCATAGACTGGACATGTGCCACATGACCTAGTACAATAGACCTAGTTCCTTATGGTGACCACCTCCATATGCTGACCAGTTTGTGGCAGTCCCTTGGGTGGTCAATTTACAGAGGTTCTACTTGAGTGCCAGCCCTCTCAGTGCTAAGCACTGTGCCATATGCTGAGGTCTCAAACATGACTCAGATACAGTTTTTTCCCTTATGGGATTTAATGGCTAATGCAGGTGAAGATGAGGAAACAGTTTATAAATGTGCAACCTGACACTGAAACAATTCACACGTAACTACTTACCCCAACAGGCACAGACCCAAGGTGACTCTCATTTATGATTAGGAATATGAAAAATGTGAAGGAAGAAAATGTCAGCACACTGATAAGCATTCAGGATTACAAAAAAAAAAAAAAGTAATTTGCTATAATTATTTAAGGTTTAACCCAGGGAGGCATGAAAGAATTTAAAATTTGAGTACCTACTGATGTCATCTATCACACTTTTATGTCAGGAAAAATGTGATAATCTCAATGTGTGTTAAAAAGGAACTTGAATGAGTAAATATTTATCCTGAATTTTAAAAAACACTTAGTAAAAACAGGAATATATAGAATTATGAAAGCCACAACAAAAAAAGTCTTAGCAAAATAGGAATAGAGAAGTAACTCCTGTGTCTCAAACCCAAAGGGACAATCATGTTTAGTGGTAAATAGTAGAAATGTTTTTTATCAAAGCCAGAAATGATACTAGGGTGGCTATTATGTAATATTATAAGCATTAACCATTACAACTGAACAAAAGAAAGAAATGACAGCCATAAATACTGAAAAGGAGATGGCAAACGTGCTATCTTCAAATAGTATAATTCTGTACCCAGAAAATCTAAGATAGTTTTTAAAACTGCAGGAAAAAAGTCAATATAAATGAAAAATTAAGTAGAATATTAAGCAGCAAATGGACATGCAGAAGTCAGTGTCCTTTTCTGTGGACAAGCAAGAATCAATTAGAAAATGTCATAGAATAATAATTCCAGTAGTAATGTCAACAAAAGCTTTAACATCAACACTAACATATGTTTAGGTTCTAAATGAAGAAAACTTTAAGCCTCAGATTCACAAAAATTGTTGTGTACTAACAAAAGAGGAACTGAACTCTTGGGATAGAAAGCCTCAATTTTATAAAGCCGTCTATTTTCTCAAAATTAATCTCTATGTGAAAACTTGATAAAAATGTCAAGAGGATTTCTTTTTGGTTGAGGTTATTTTTGAAACTTGACAAAATTAATACAAAATTCATCTTAAAAATTAACATCTGAAAAGGAAGGAAAATGGGAGATGACTACTTTCACCAGATATTAAAATGTATTATGAATTTATGATTGGTATACTTTGACCTAGAGAAAATAAATTCATGGAGAAAAATTCAATAGCATAGAAGGGAAAGAACAGAAACAGACGAAATCTAGGTGGGTGCTAAGATAAAATGACATTTAAAATCAGTGGCAGAAAGATTATTTTAAAAAAATGTTTTTTAGCTAACTTGGGAAAAATAAACTGGCTCACTCCTGGGTGTCTGTCTCTTTTAACAAGAGATGTTATAGTTGGGCCAAAGATTTAAACATGTAAAAATGCAAAGCTATATAAGTTTCGGAAAACAAAATATATGAGAAGTTTCACAGAGCAGATACATAACTCAAAGACCATAAAAGGATTGAATAATGATGATTTAAAACTTTAAAATAACTTATAAGGAAAATTACATACAGAAAGTGAGAAACCAAAAAACAGTGGAAAAATATTTGTTCACATATCACAAAGGGCTATATTTTTAATTAACAAAAAACTCATAAAAATCCATAAGAAAAAAGTATAGGCCTAATAGGAAAAACAAAGCATGTGAAGCTTGCCAATAGGTAATAGAAAAAGACTGAACAATTTCTCTCATAAGTTAATAAAGGAAATAGTCATTTTTATAATTTACCAGCTTGGAAAAAAATTAAGGGTTTGGCGGTCTGTAGCCCTGGCTGCTTTGCTGGGAGATTGGCTTCACATACCACTGGTGGGCGTTTAAGCTAGTGTAACCTTTCTACATGATAATTTGGTGATATTTACCAGAACTAGAAATACATGCTTGCTTACTAAGATCACTTGTAAGAATTTGTCACTGGAATATATATAATATGTTTTTGTAAACAATTTAAGAGCAGTTGTACAAGTCTGTTTACTACGGCATTGTAATTTGGGGGGAGTGAATAAAAGTGGAAACAAAATGTCCATCAATAAGGTACTCACTCAAACTTGTATGATATATCCACAGGATAAGCAAATATGCAACCAGTGAAAAGAAGGAGCTCTGAGATGTGTGTGTGCTGATATGATAGTAAGAAAGCAAGTAGAGATGAATGGCAAGGTATAGACCTTTGTGATATAAATATAGACACACACACATAGTATGCATTATATGAACATAGTGTATAAATATATCATGCAAAATATACAATATATGCATACATACTATATACATACAGGGAGAATTACAAATGCTGATACCTGCATACTTCTTTTTGTAAGAACAAAAGCTGTTGCTAGTGTTACCTTTGCAGTTTGCCTTCTATTTTCTGCCTTTCTCCACACTTTGAATTTTCTTTTTTTTAATCCTAGTAAAAGTCTTTTATTTATTTTTTATTTTTATTAAATCATAGCTGTGTACATTAATGCAATCATGGGGTACAATGTGCTAGTTTTACATACAATTTGAAATGCTTTCATCAAACTGGTCAACATGGACTTCACAGCATTTTCTTTGTTAGTCTGTTAAGACATTTATATTCTACACCTAGTAAATTTCACATGTGCCCTTGTAAGATGCACCATAGGTGTGGTCCCACCAATTACTCTCCCTCCACTCATCCTCTCTCCTCCCCTCCTCTCCCTCTCCCCTTTCTCCTTCTTCTTGGGCTATAATTGGGTTGTATCTTTCATAAGAAAGCTATAAATGCTATAAAGTCATAGTAAGACTGGGTACATTGGATGATTTTTCTTCCGTTCTTGAGATACTTTGCTAAGAAGAATATGTTCCAGCTCCATCCATGTAAACATGTAAGAGGTAAAGTCTCCATCTTTCTTTAAGGCTGCATAATATTCCATGGTGGACACTTTGAATTTTCTAAGTATTCATGGGTATGGCTTTTCGTTTTTCCCCATTTCAACTGAAGGTCTTTGGGTTGTGGAATTAAAGGCTATTTTTGTGTTCTTTTTAAAAATAGTTAAATTTTTTTTCAGCCATAAAAAATGATGGAGAGTTAACATCTTTTGTATTAACCTGGATGGAGTTGGAAAGTATCCTCAGTAAAGTATCACAAGAATGGAAAACTTAATATCCAAAGTACTCAATACTAATATGAAGCCAGTAGACGATTTAACACATGCCCACGTAAGAGAAAAATTCAGTTCAATTCAAGTTGCGGGTGGGGAAGAGGCAGTAAGGGAGAGGAGTAAAGGAGGGGAGGGGATTGGTGTGTTCTCACTTAATAAGCACAATATAGGGGTGTATGGCACACCTTCTGGGTGTGGGACACAACTACAAGAGGGACTTTACCCAACAAACTCAAATATTATAACTTAGTTGTTTGTATCCTCATATTAACCTAAAATTAAACATGTTTTTCTGCTTTTTTTTTTAATCAGGCAAATTGTACCTAAGATACAGTGTGCTGACAGCAGCCAGTGAATGCAATGCTCAGAATAGTGATGTTCTGGTGTCTTTAACACCCAGTGCTCCTGGGCTCCTTTCTTGCTCCCAGCAGGACAGCTGGGTGTCTATCATTGCCTTGTGTCCCCTTCCTTACAGCCTAGCCCAGCACAAGTGGAGAACTGCTGCAGTTGAATTAAGTGGACCCAGCCATGGCTTTCATCTCCTGTATCTAGCTCTGGGATCCCACTCTTGGGGATGGCCGTGGACTGTTATTTGCCGAGTTGAGCTAGGGCTGGCCTCCTCCCAGCTTGAACCCATGATCTAAGGAAGATCCCTGTCTTCTGAGACAGGGGGTGCCCATGAGGCAGCACAGTGACTTGGGAATGTAGAGGCCTTCATTTAAATTTAAGTGCTTTTTCCCCCCATTCTTGCTATACTTTACTAAGAAGAATATGTTTCAGCTCCATCCAGGTAAACATAAAAGACGTGAAGTCTCCATCTTTTTTAATGGCTGCACCATAAATGCATTAATGCAAACAGTTATGATTTAATAAAGGAAAAAGGAAAAAATAAATATTAAATGCAAAAGTAAATACATAAATAAATGTAGGGGCTGATGGAACTTACTTCACTTTTCCCTACTCAGTGTCATTAGCTCTAAATGGGAATAGTAACATCTTCCTTCTAGATCTGCTGAAGATATTCAGTGAAATAATATCTCAGTATATGATCAGAAAATGCTAATTTTCCTTTGCATTATATTTTCCTTTCTACCTTTTTCTTTCCTTAAGGTAGTAGGGGAAGGAAAAGAAGGTTATATGACATGTAGAGTTATGACATGATGTAGCAATAAGAGCCTCAGCCTCACGTCCTCTAGCTGCAGAGGGGTTAATTCCTTGATCCATCCATTCGTGATGAGATGCCCCACCTCAGGGAGCTTCACAGTCCCAGTGGCTGATGGGCTCCCTGAAGGCTCTCCCGGGGTGAGCCAGGGCTTTGCCAATCCTTATTTCTTCATCACTTGATTTATAAGACACACACCTATGACCCGGAGGTCTCTGGGTGTGGGCATCGCAACAAAAAAGAGTCATTAAAGTTCAATCAAATCTGATGGGTAAAGTTCCATCTGCGCGGTGAGCCCCGAGCCTGGAAACCTAAAGTCTCTACTATGGAGCACTGCCAACCCCACCTTCGTGCGGGTGGAGACAGTCTGTGGTACTTCTTTGATTTTCCTACCACAACTGCAAGGCAAGATTGTATTGTCATTAACTTTTGAGAGAATTTAGCTTGTATTTTTTCCCCTTTGGAATTTTACAATTTTCCTTTAAGATAACTCAAGTGAGCACATCTTTCTAAAGCTTTTATATTCAAAAAGACATAAAGAAATCCAAGAAGGCCTGCAGGATGCGTGCAGGCCTTGGTGTAGACACACCTGGATTGGTTTACACATCTGCCACTGGGAAGCAAAGCCAGAATTTTGTAAGCAGGGATAATAACATTCCCTACTTTACGATTCAATTAGGCAATGAATGTGAAGCATTAGGATGGGCCAGGCACACAGTAAGCCCACAAATGATGTTAGCTGCTGCTGCTGTGGGTTGGCACCATAAGTGGCAACTTAAAGATGAACTCTTTAAGGCAGAGTGTCTGGGGTTTAAGTCCAGACTTGGCCATTTGCTGGCTGCATGATTCTGTAGGGTCACATTACCTCTCATGCTCCAGTTTACTCTTCTGGAAAACAGGGATGATAACATCATATACTTGTTGTGATAATTAAATTAGTTAACATGTGCGAAGTGCTATCTAATGCCGACACGTCGCGTATATAGTAAGCACTATAGTAAGTACATGGCAAATGGTATACAAATATTTTTTAGAGTATTATTAGTGACAAAAATCCAATTCAAGGAATCCAAAACAACCAAATTCTTAAAAAACGTGCATGCCCACAACCAACCGCAAGGAAAGCAGGTGGAAGACAGTAATGAGATAGTTAGAAAATAAATTTTAAAAGTAGTAAAATAAAATTGATAAATAAATTAAGATAAAATACTCCCCTCCCACTACACACACACTAAACTAAAACATACAAGTCTCTTGAGCAATGAAGGGATGTAAGATGGAAATAAAATGAGCAGCTGTGAGCTAAAGTCCCTAAAACGGAGACTGGAAATCCCTTTGTTTGGAAATGGGCCTGGTGCAGCCTGTGGACAATGGGTCTTCGCTGGCAGAGGGTCCACTTTGGAGACACACAATTCATCTCACGTAGAGTTGTTTCTACCTCTCCCAGCCAGGTATTAGCCACCTGGTGCCAGCTGTGTTGCCCCAGGCAGGAGCATTCTTTTTCATCATGTATATCTCCGTAGGCCTCAGAGGAAAGCCCTGATGTTGGCACCACCCTCTCTGGGAGATCTGATTCAGGCCTTCTCCTACCCTTCCCAGCCCAGCCTAGAACACCCAGCTTCTCGGCTTCCTGCCAACCTGCTCACTGGCTTAAAACTTTAGACCTGACTTGAGAAATGACAGGTTACTCTCCCAATATAGTACTGTCATCCTTTGGGATCTGGGGGGGGGTTGATTCCAGCAGTGCCCCCATACCAGAATCTACAGATGCTCAGGCTGTCATTTAAAATGGCATGGTATTTGCATATAGTCTGCACAATCCTCTCATGCACATTAAATCATCCCTAGATTACTTCGAATACATAATACAATGTAAATGCTATGGAAATAGTTGTTATACCATACTGCTTAGGGAATAATGGCAGGAAGCATGAAAACATGGCCTGTGCATGCTCAGTGCTGATGCTTCCTTTTTCCTCCTGATATTTTCAATCCATGGTTGGTTAAATTCATAGGTGCAGTACCCACAGACAGGAAGGGCCAGCTCTATATCCTCTGGGCTGCCTCTGCTCCAAAGACTTTGGGAAATGGATACTAATCAGTAACCGTGAGTTTGTGCTGGTACCTGTGCAATACTGGGCTGGTATGCTATGCAGTATAACAGAAATAATTGATTTTCTGCCATTGTTCAAGAGAGTAAAAGAGTTAAAGAGAGAAAAGGTCCAGACATTGTGTACAAGTAAGAATAAGTCAATAGAGCAAACAATGGGGTGTTTGCAAAATCTAAGGGCTTGGCCCTGGCAGCGAGTACCCTAGACAGACAGAGAATGGAAGGCGTGATCCTGCTGTACCCAGAGATGTAAGCCACAAGGGATGGAGAGCCAGCTGACACACACAGAGCACAGAGGGCACAGGGAGGATTGCCGCAGCCACTGGTGCACATTGGGCACTGGGTCCGCTTCGCCCACTGTGTGAGCAACATTGATGTCCTCACTCATTCAGTCTTTACAACGTCTCTATGTAGAAGGGGCCGCTATCATGGCCACTTCATAGATGAGGACACTGAGACTCCAGGAAGTTAAATAATTGGCCCAGATCTCATAGTTACCAAGCAGAAAGATGGGTCTCAGGCCTGCGCTCCTACCACCCCATGGAGCTGTGCAGTGGGAATTGCAGTGGGAATTGTGTTTGTATGCAGACCTGGCCACTTATTAGTCCCCTCAGTTACCTTACTCCTAACCTGGAGATAGTAATGCCACCCTAGGGCCATCTCCCAATCAGACCAAACCATTATTTTAAAACTAACAATTGAAACATTCATTCACACCATGTGTGGTCACCATTTCTGAAATATCCATGAGATATCTGAATTAAAGGCTTTGCTCAGAGGTTTCTTCTACCTGGGATACCTTTTCTTTCTGTCTCAGTTTTCCAGAAACTGGGAAGCCTCAGCGTTCCCATCTGTGGGTAAATCTATGAAACACTTACCTCATGAAATCTTACTTCCCTCTAGTTTTAAGTAGCGTTTCTCTCCTCTGTGCTCTGCTGGCCTCCTGTGGGCTGATCCCGAGAGCTCTGCATCTTGGCTTTGCCACCTAAGAAAAGAATGAAGCTGGGTAGAGTAGGACAGCTGAGTCAAGTTCTACGACTTCCCCAGAACACTATAAGCACCTACTAAGTGGTATCCGTCATTTTGTTATCATTGTTGCAGGACAAAGCCCTTCTCTTATTAAGTTGCCATTGAACCTGGCTTTTCTTTTCACCTCGATGAGTGATTAGGGCAGGGATATTATTAATAACACTTTCTTCTCCCCACTATACCCAGGACAGAGCCTGGAATATAATAATTGCCCAGCAAATATGGAATGAAGTAAATAAATACCGAGCTAGAGACCCACAACAGGGGAGATTGATCCACACAACCTTAGAACACTTGAGAATGACACTGGGCAGGATGCTAGTCCTATGGCTGTAGGGACATTGATTTTTAAATCCACACACTACTGGGTGTCTCATGCCCAGCTGTATGTCATGGTGGCTGCTCAAAAAACATGTGTTAAAAGAATGAAATGTGGAAAGGTTTCCTGAGGAGAAGGAGAGAAAAGTGTTTTCGATAGAGAGAAAAACAAAGAAACTATGAGCAGAGGACATGGAACAAAAGCTTTGGTGACAAAATATTGGGCAAAAATTATATATCCAACAATGAGATATTATGTAATGTAAATTACGATACTTCATTCGATCTAATTATAGTCATTTAAAATTACGTTTACAAAGACCTTACAGCAAGGAAAGATGCTTCTGTTTTAATTTTAGCAAAAAAGATGATGATGGACAATTTGAGAAACCCTAGCATTATAACCATTAAAGCGATGTATAAGACTAAGAGCAAAAACATGAGTCTGTTAATAATAGCTTTCTTTAAAACCTAGGTTTATGGATGAGTTTTTTTCCTCTTCTCTTTGTTCCATTTGTCAAAATCTATGACCATAAGCAACTTTATCATGGAAAAACAATGATGCTGTAAATCGCATAATATATATACATTGATTGTATATATGTATATGTATTGTATAAATGTATATAAATATATATACATTTTCTAGAAATATGTGATTTATGTTTTTAGTTTATATTTATGAATTCTAGTGGATTATCCATAATTGATAATGCTGTGCCTTTCCTCATTTTGATAGTTTAGACGCTATTGAACATGTACACATGATATTTTGGGGAATGTGTGTATGAATCTCTATCATATAACACAAATGTTCGCTTATCACACATGTGTATATCCATATGAACTTATGCACACACAGAGAGGACAATATAGTTCAAAGGAAGATGGACAGATGGGATATAGAATAAATCATAGACCCTGAGTGTGTATTGGCAAGTTCAAAGGTGTGCTACAGACTAAGAGGGGCCACGATAGCATATCAAGGCATACCTCTCTCTGGAATGGATGGAGGGTTTGCAAGAGAAATGAAATAACAAATACAAATACATACTCCTCTCTTTCTCTTTCCCTCTGTCTTGCTCTCACCCTCCCATTCTCTCTCCCTCCCTCCACCCCCACTTTTCCTCCCTCCTGTTTCTTCTCTGACTCGCTATGAGCTGTCCAGCCCCAGGGGCTGCTGGTGCCGCCAAGGAGCACCATCCCCGGGCATTTCACCGGCTGGAAAGAGGCAATCAGGACTTTGGCAAAATGTTTCTGACAATGACAAAAGCCAAAAGTGGTCAAAATGGGTCAATTTTTTGAGAGGAAAGATCTATTTTTAGACTGGGCTGGGTGGGGCTGTGTTTTGAAAGTAGGTATTTAAGGTTGTAAGTTATTCACTTAACTTGTGAGGGAGTTACTATTTTCGTGGAGAAATAAAGACCCTCAGAACCCAGACTCTTCTGAACTCTAACTCAGCCATAGCCTGGGGTGACTACTAACTCCTTTGGTGAGAAGATAATTTCATTTTAATTCTCATGCAATAGCTGAATAACTTCCATACAAATGCCAACTCTCAACCTTTATGAGTAAATTATTGTCCTCACTAGCAGGGTGTGGTCCAGGAGAGGATGACATACTTTAGAAGCTATAAAGCTCCTTGTATGTAATTTTCTTCCTGGGTCATTATAAACATAACAACCATTTTTTTTTTTAATAGTTTAGGTGAACAACATGTTGAAAGAAAGTAAAAATAAAAGACTTCTACAATAATGCAGACACGACTTTGAGAAAGAAGGGTCAAATATTTATTTTTGTTTCATCTTAGAGAGCAACATGGTTTTCTGCACCTTGAGTCCCCATCGTGTCGTCCCCAACTCCTGAGAATTACATTATTCAGCCGAGGAATAATTTCTGCCTTGAGTATTATGCCCTAACTTTCAAAATCTTAAATATCATTTTTTAAGGGAAGGAAGGCAAAAACTAACAATTGAACATTCCATTATTTGTGTCAGACACTTTGCACAAATGCTTCTTTGATTTTTACAGAAACCTGCAGCATCAGTCAACCCAGGAATATTCTCCAGCTTGAGGTAAGCTGGTGCTACCTTTTAAAAATCTGAAAGGCATCTTGCCCAAGAATAAACAATTAAGTGAGAGAGCAGGGTTGCCTGCCTCCAAAGTTTGTGTTTTTCCCACATCAGACACCACACGGGTGGATTCTAGTTTTATTCCTTGTTTATTTCCCAAGTCTTAACAACTACACTGGGACTGAAGTAGAAATATGGCTACAAAATCCCATCATCTTGATGGATTTGTGCTCAGAATTATAGGATTGGGGTCTGTCTATGGCAAGTCCCTGTTTATCTCCATAGATTTACTAGGTGCAAAGAAAGATGACAGTTTAAAGGAAGAAATATTTATATTCTTGGCTTATGGTTATGTATTTTTTCAGGGACCCTCTCTCCCCCAGGCCCCTGCTTCTGACAGTTTTGTGAAGGTCCCCCCACACCCACAGTTATAAAAACGTGAATGGATTAATTTGACTGCAAAATTCTCTTGCCACTTCTTGAGGTAACTGGAGCCACATGTGATAAAATCAGATTTGACAAGCAGATCTTTTCAAGCTTTTTATTTTTCTATTTTACTGTCTCTCTTAGAACACTAACTTGCAAACTCCCCCATGCACCCCCCAAATCATTGGAGCAATATTTCTCCAACAGATAAAATACCCAAGCCTGAAATCCAAGCCATGACTTAACTGAAGAAATAAAGGTCCAACTCTTTTAAAGCTCTTGGCTTTGGGACTTTGTGAAAGTAATAACTATCCAGAATTCAGAAGGGCAGTAGAGGTCTTATGTTTCCTGATGTTTATTTATTTGATGAGGAAATAAACCTTCCAGAGTCGCTTGTTGTTAGTGACAGAGCTAGGATTGGAACCTACAGCTCTGGACTGACGCCCTAGCTTGGAGGTGTGAGCACATTTGCTGCTCTGGCACAGAACAAAGTTGGAGCGCTGCTGGAGCACCAACTCCAGGGTGGCACCCACTCCACGGGCTGTGCAGAGATAGTGAGTCCATACACGCACAGCGTTTAGAACAGTGCCTGGGGTGTAGAAAGTGTTCATTCTTATTATTATTTGATTAGCCCAGATGAATGTTACTCAGAGCAGGAAAATGAGGCAGTAAAAATTTTTAGCGCTAGCCACCGATGCCAAGATGAGGATGCCAGAATAATTGCTGGCCCTGTGCTGGAATTTGCACAGGAATGCAAATCACTCACACTTTCTTTAGGTTTTCAACAGTCATTGAGGCCAGCATATGTTGAAAGCCAGGATCTGGAATTAGATTTGTTTGCTTTAGAATATTTGTTTCCTCCTGAAAGAAAAAAGAAAATGGACAGACACAGCTTGCTACATTTCTGGGAAGTTGTCAGCTCTTCTCCTTCCCACCCCATAGACCCAGAATTAGTCCCATCCCCTTCCCACTTCCCATTCTGCACCCCCCGCCCATGTCCTGTTGGGCCACAAGGCAAGGACTGAGAAGGGTGGGAAACTGCATTGATTACTCTAACTGAAGGTGCAGAACCACACTCCATCAACCTAGGGGGACAATTTGGAGGCAGACTGAAAGGATGACTCAGGTCTGCGTATGCAGTTGGCCTCTGTGCATAGGTGGCACGACTACCTCAACAGAGGCCTCTGTTGCTTAGGGACTTCTTCTGGGTCAGTAAAGCTGATTCTTACAAAGGAAATTAGCCAGGCTAATTGATAATAACAGCTGTCATTATGGAGATTTTACTTTGTGCTGAACACTGTGTTAAGTACTTTGCACACATTATCCCTTTAAATCCCCTGTAGCAACCCTTCAGAGAGGCCACCTTCAGCCCCATTTCTCAGAGACTCCCAAGGTGAAGCCAGGGCAGAATTAAAACTTGAGGCTGAGGGAAAGCCCTCTCCACACACATGTGATTCAGGACCACAGGGAGGTGGCCTAAATTCTCCCATGAGAAGGTTATATGTGAACGTCATCCCTAGAAAATGAGCTGTTGTAGAGCCTTGGCCCCATCAGCATCTACCTCTGTGATTTTGAACAAAGTGCTGGGTTCATCTGTTATTAAGGGATTCTACTTGATCATGTTTTCTTGGATTCTCTTACCAATTCTGTTTAACCTGTTCCTGGTATTTGTGACAGCCTCCTAAAGTAAATATAGAGCTCTTTGGTCTAAGATGTTATTTTCTGTGCGTGATTTACTACAATTTGTCTCAAATCAAGGATTTTATAGGACACAGCCATTTTCTCATCAAATCCATCTGATTGCATTTGGGCAAAATGAAAATATACAAATTCTCTCCTATTGGGCTTGCCCTTGTTTCAATGCCAGACTCCAAATGTGGAGATGAGGAAAGAGGTTTGAAACTCTCAAGTGAGGAAGACGTAATGTCCCCTTCATGTCCCCTGTGTGCACTAAGCTTCCCCTGATCCTGTCTATAGCCCATCCAGATGTTCATGTCGGGTTTGCCAGTGGTGTCCTCAAATGTCCCATGACTTCTGTGCACTAGATACAACTTTCTTTTTGTTTGCTTCATCCTCTCTAACTAGGAGTTAGTTTGGGAGCTCTAACTTAGAAATTGGGTCTTGACTGTTAACCCTGAGCCCATTTATCATAACCAGTTCCTTTCCTTAGCTTCTTCAACTGGGTTTTCTCCCAAACCAGTTCCTTTGAGAGTAGAATTTCCAGTTGAAAGTTTGATTTCAGCTGAGTTTCTAAAAATGCCTGTCCCACTTTTCTTTGCTCCACTAAAGTAGTATCACAGTAGGGGGCAAAGTATTGCCTATTAAATAAGGTAGCAGTTCTAATGTCACATTCAGCTCCAGCAAACGATTGTATCAAAGGGTAACGTTTGTAGAGCTAAGTCCACATGACGAAGAGGGATAGATCTTTCCTGCAGTTCCTATTCCTTGGATGTTTGAATAGGGTGCTATCTTCTGTTCCACCTTCTGTTCCATCCAGCAGGCTGAGAGTCTTTCTTTAAGCTGTGCACCTAGTCTTGTGGTACAATCTATTTTTTAAACCCATATCCCAAGAGAAGCAAGTGCTTAATCTTGCGCCTCATTTTCTGAATGCAGTTAGGTTATTAGTTTTGACTTAAGGAAGAAAATGGTTGGTGGGAATGAGCCAGGAAAGGAAAAAGTTGAGGGCTCTGAAGGGAAGAGAGAAAAAAGTGATAAAGAATCAAATATATGCAACTAAGCACTTTTCATATTTCACATTAAACAGTTTGATATCATTTTTTAAAAGAAGGAAAGAAACATTTTAGATATTCTAAGCATAATGCTTAAACCACAAATTCTGTAAAAAATGAACAGCCTAAGCTATTAACAGCTGTACGCGTCATAAACACCTTAGGCGAGACAATCAGATACTAATGCCAAAAACACCTTGGAGCCATCAGTCTGCACAGGGCTCGGCTTCTGCAATTTCATAAGATAAATGCCTCTGCTGTTTTAAGATGATGAAACTACAGCTGAGACGAATCTCCGTGTTTTTCACCAGTGATTTAATAAAGGCCAGCTCAGAATAAATATGGAACGGCTACTCTGAAAGCTTTCTTAGCTTGGTGCTGAAATGTATTGGAACTTTCTCCTGTAAATTGATTGTATCCAAATTTCCGATTTGTCCTCTCATGGACGAAAGATGTTGGGGAAGTTGTGGACTTTAAACATTCCATGTAACACACTGTGGCTTTATGGGGAATTTGGGGAGAGATGCTTCCTTGGATGAAGCCACTGGCTGAGAGGCTGAGAGTTGACTCTACTTTTCTCAGCCTGAAATGTCTGTTGAGAGAGAGAG
>NW_003852454.1:4030702-4063251 GCF_000181295.1 Otolemur garnettii
GCTGTGCCTGATCTTAGGCTTCTCATAAAAAGCATTTATATCCATATGATGTCATTCTTGCCCTCAGGTTTATTTTGTCTTAAAATGCTTCAAGCACATATCCAATCAATGAGTAGCTAGACACTGAGATGAATATGGAGATGGACAGTCAGAGGCTCCCCTGGCTAGATAAACACACTTCAATATATTACAGCCAATTACTTCCAAAAGTATTTAAAATCCTTGGAGACAAGGCTGAATATAATTTTAGAGAATCTATTTAAATCTTATATTCATGAGTAAGGAACGTTCGCCGCCCCCCCCCCCCATTTCTGATGAGCAAGAGAACAAGTGAGGAAGACCTGGTTTATTAATATTTCTTTGGGTCCCTGTTCTTGGCAGGTGACTCTTGTTAGTGTGTCAGCTAACCTCTTCCCAGTTACTGGTTAGGCTATGTGTGTGTGTGTGACTGTCATTGGTCTGCCAGCCCACTTTTCAGAATGGCAAGAACCTGTCAAGAAAAGGCAGTGCAGGTTTTGGCTGGAGGTCCGTCACGGTTGACTCCTCAGAGGTTTTGGAAGCCCTTCTCTGCCTTCAAATGCTGCAGCTGGGGGCCCTGTCCATCCGCCTGCCCTCCCCCTGTGCGCAGGGCCCTTCTGACTTTAATTACGTCCTCCTTGGTTGAATTCACAGGTGGCTTTCCTTGGAAGAGGCGTTTACCTCTCCCCCAGCCCCCGGCTGCTCATTTCCTCAGTGGATTAGCAGGGCCACGATGAAACAGAAGCTTGTGCCTTCTCCATTCTTTACACAACCTGGTGTTAGAGGATGACCTTTCACCCCTGGAGATTCGGAGGATTAAGGCTGCTTTTAAGTCTCGCTCTGGTTACTAATCCACCACTTTCACTTGATGTTATGTAAGCACTTCCTGACTTACCCTTTAAATCCTGTAAACATAATAAAACAGAGTTTAACCTTTACCTTTGGATTTCCCCACTATCTTTCACGCTATCGAATCAACTGTGGAAGGAGCCGGGAACAGAAAGCTAATAAATGATAACCTGATTTTTTTTCTTTCTTTTTTTTTTTTGCCCTGGGACATGTAACAAAACATTACAATATTTAATATATTCAGGTCAAATAGTTGTGGGGAGGTACCAAAAGCTTCAGACTGGGCGAAACTGTCCCCCCCTTAACTGCATATATTTTCCCACTAAACAATGAAACAGATGGTATTGGGTGTTTCCTCTCCTCCTCTTTTAAGCAAATTAGAACCAATAAGGTCAAAATGATAGCTGGAAAAATAGGCTTCTGAGGCAGTTTGCAGTAATACAAGACGTTCAGTTTCACTGTCTCAACTCTGCATTCTACCGACACCGACCGGAGAGGCCCTCTCTTCCTGGCTGTGCTCTTTATGTAGGAATATTGTTAGCTAGCCCTGATTTCCAGACCCAAAGAATAAACTCAAAAGTGTTTTGAACAAATATAAGATTCATCTTTCTTGTTTTCTGGTCAGCTGGTCAGCTGTCTCCCCTAAATACTCTTTTTTAGGAACTCAATTACAGGATCTCTATAAATGGTCTAACAGCCTCATTTGGTGGCAGATTGTCACCAGCTTCCTGGTGAAAGGGCAGACTTTGATCACACTGCTGCTCTCATTGCAAAATTCCACCAGCAGAGCTCCTGAGCTGACAGCCTCACACTTCTTAAGAAAGAGAGGACTTTTGATTAGATTAATTCTGCTTTTGTTTTTGGTTTTGCATCTGAAAGAATCTATCAGACTAACCCAGGCAGTAGGTGGCAGCCAAGAGGTATTGTGTCCACTAGACTGAAGGCTGGAAAACGGAACAGCTGTGTGACCAGCGTCCTGTGTCTTTCTGGATGTCACCAACCAGCATTGGTCCTCTGTTTCCTTACTGTCACCTACAAGTGGTGATATCATCACTCACTTCCTCTGGATGACTGAAGGAAAAACCTAGGATAGTGCTTTTGTATTAAGTGAATACATAATTGAATGTTCCCAGAAAAATTTTTCGCTGGCTGGGTGAGGGATTATAAAGAAATGAATACCCTTTATGATGAAACTATGACAATCTTATTAAATAATGAGGATAATCAGTCTTTCTGATGTTTCATGTACCTCACAAGTTTATATTACCTTCAACCCTGTAACCTATGGATAAAGATCTGAGCTGTGTACATCTCCAACTTCAGCTTCATTTCTTGAGCACTTACTATGTGCCAGAAGTACTACTGAGGAGTAAAGTTGTCCCTCAGTATCTTCAAGGCATTGGTTCCAAGACCCATTTTGGATACCAAAATCCACCAGATGCTTAAGTCCCTTGTATAAAATGGCATAGTATTTGCATATAACCCATGCAGATATTTTAAATCACCTTGAGATTATAATAACTAATACAATGTAAATGCTATGGAAATGGTTATTATCTTGCATTGTTTAGGAAATTATGGCAAGAAAGAAAAAAAAGTCTGTACATAATTTGGTACACAGGCAACTGTCCATTTTATTTTCAATATTTTGGATCCACAGTTGGTTGATTCCACAAATGTAGAACCCACAGATACTGAGAGCTGACTACTCATATATGGATTGCATTCACAGAATCCTCACTACAGCCCGGTGCAGTGAGTGTTAGTGGGTGTCCCCACCTGTGTCTTAGGTGAGGAAACTTAGATTTAGAGGCATTAGTGCAGAACTCTAGTGGGACCCAGCTCAGCCTTGGTCCTGCCTCAATGGACAGGGAACGTCTTGATGATAAACCACTCCAGGGTGGACATGACACACCCCGCACCCTTTGCAGCTCTTTCTCATTGCAACTTTTTCAACCCTCGCAACTCCCTGAGTAGGAGATTTGTTTCCATTTGAGAGTTGAGCACATGGGGAGCCATAAAAGTAAAATAATTTTTTTTTCACCTATGAATATTTAGGGATTTTCTTGGGAGAAAGCAGAACCTGCCCTGGGTATGTGAGAAGCAGGAATCCAAGGATTGTCGGCCTAAGTGAGGAAGCTTAGTTTCTGTGGGGAGTTTCCCTGGGATTCCCATTTCCTTAGCTTCTCCACTCATATCTTCCCTTGGAGAAATCCTGAAGGAAGGGAACTCTGTATTTTCTACCTACTAGGGCGATTCCTGGTGGGGGTGATACAGAAGCTGAATGACCTTCCTTGTAGGTGGCTCTGTCACTGCTCTCCTAGTATGTGAGGTCCACATGCACAGGGATAGATGCTCTCCCTTGGAGGCACTCATGGGTCCACGTCACCTGCAGGCATGATAGCTGACCTTCCTCCATGTTCCACACAAATTCCTGCAGAGGTGAAAAGCCAGAGAGATGACATCAAAGAGAGAAAGGAGATTCTTTAAAACAGATTAAGTGCACATCCAGCTCATCTTGGGGTCCCTGCACAGTACAGAGAGCTTAGGTACTCACATGCCTGCACTCGTGCACACTTCATCACACACTCAGCCCTTTTGTCTCTCCAGATAATGTTAAGTTCAATCCTTCTTGGGTCCTGCCAAATGGGGTGAGGAAAATACAGATAAGTCTCTTCATCTTTGAAATAGAAAGGTCAACACCTACCCCTCTTACTTCACAATGTTTTTCTTAAAATCACATGTGATGATGAGTGTGATAAAATTTTGCAAGAACTTTTAAATTATAATCCAAATAGAAAACTCTTATAGAACATGAATTCCAAGAAGGCAGGAACTTTGTTTTATCCACTGTACTATTCCTAGTCCCTAGAGCAACACCTGGTGCTAAGTAAGTGTTCAATTAATAGTTGATAAATCCCTGAATCAATAATTGCATAACACCAGTAATAAGTTAATACAATTTATCACAAAACTAAGCTTAGAGTTCCATCACCATTTTGGGTATCCTTACAATGGAAAATGCTATAAATGAGCTTACCAGGTAACAAGTCTTTTTGATTTTTGCAAACCAATATTCCTTTAAAGGGTATTAGGCATCAACATTTGACAAGATATAAGAGTAGTTCTTGTAGTTGAAATGGCAAAAGTCATCACAATTACAGTAAAATGTGCTTAATCCAATGTCACTTGCCTTGCAACCAGTGATCTGAAATGCAGCTAAGGACCCCAGAGGAAACACAGGGCTTGAATGGCTGTCACAGGTGTCCTAGTGCTCATACATTAGAACTCAATTGTCCCCACTTGGAATCTATTAACTCTTACTTTGCACCCAATCATAACACAGGGTAAACTAGAAGCTTTCCAAACTAGAAATGAGAAGAGAAGGTGAGTGAGAAGGTTACTAAAAGTTACTAAAAATAAAAAAGACATACACACTAAAAATACCTGAATTTAGATCAATTGATGTAGATATCAGCTTCCTTACAAAATCTCAAAGCCCTTTCATAATCACTTTTTAATCTTTAAACAATTTGAAATTTTTCGTGAGAGTTCAAGAGTTTCCAAGAAAAGCTTAAATGATGTTCCAAAGGTACTTTTCAAGGGAAAAGGATATGTATTTTCAGCCAAAAGGCATATAAAGGGATAGTTGGTCTAGGAGGGTGACAAAGAACATGGATCCTGGGGACAGACAATGCCAGGTCAAAACCCAGATGCTTTGTTCATAGCTTTGAACCACATGCAAGGTGGAGCCTCAGTTTATTCAACTGTTAAAACTGGGGCTGACTGGGAGGATTAAATTAAAAGGTATTATCTAACTAAGCTGTTTGGCAAATAATAGGAAGTTGGTAGCAACAGCCCTTTATTATTTGTGCCTGGAAAATCCAATTATGTTAAGTGTGCCAATCTCAACATCATCATAATATTATAGCATATTAATAAACATATATAGCCATAATTAATAATCGTGTCAGTTATCATCCTGGGATGATCATACTAAAAGAAGTCTTAACAAAAAAATCAACCTCAGTGTTAAGAGAACATTTTTTCCATGAAAATTTGATAAGTCAGATATTTCTAGCAGCAGATGCATTTGCTAAATTTCATGCCATAAATAAGCATAACACTTAGAATTGTAGTTACATGGCTTCCTTGTAGTTCATACTTATCAATCAGTAGGGGTTGCTGAGGCCAAACAGTTCTCAGATAAAATGGCAATGAAGAAAGGAATCAGGGTTGATGTATTTTATGGCATAAGATTCTTTCAGATTGAAGTGTGAAAAGGTGCCTAACTGTCCCAGGAGTCCAGGTAGAGAAATTACTGAAATAACAAAATAGATGCAAAAGGGAAAAAAAAAATTTAAAAAGCCTTCCTATCAAGGTAGTTCTGGAAAGGTAATTTAGTGCCTTGTACACCTTCTGTTTCCATATCTCTCCAACAAGCAATGGCTTCTGAGTCATGGAAAAGCTGCAGGAGCAATAGTAGGAACACTCCGTGCCAGGTGACTTTTCTCTAAGGAAATGAGAAGGAATCAGAGTTGTGAGTTTCTAGATAATTATTTTGTGTAAAAGCCATTTAGTTTCATCAAGGGTAAGAAACAGTCCTTGTTCGGCACCCATCTTGCCATTGTAAGCCAAGGAAGTGGGTTCGTGTTTGTTAAATTGCTTTTGGTGACAAGCCCTTCATTCAGTGTGTACCTGATAAACATGTAAACATAAGTCACTCTAGTTAGATCTGGGATGGGTGAGGCGGGGCTGTAACCGTCACCCCCAGCTGAGGGACGTTAAGGGAACCCGGAGGAGCCCCTAGAACTCAGTGGAGACTGTCAGCAAGTGACTTCCTCCCCTCACCCAGGCCTAACAGCCTGCAGTTATTTTATTCTCACATTCTAGGATAGTCGGTCCTTCCCAGCCACAAATTTCCCATGTTTGAGGACATCTTTTGGGGATCAGGACTGTTAAGGGAATATTTTAAAGTTTACAGTAAGGGAAAGTTAGCTCTGAGAAAAAGCTGAAGGTAATGGCATGAATAGCAATTCTGGCAGTGAAGAGCTCATCACAACCAAGGGCTCCTCGCACATCCAGAGTGGTGAGGGCTGGTTCTTGTCTGCCATTAGCATCCATCTCTGAGGCTCATGTAACGTCAAGGAGAGGATACCCCTGAGTATCCCTCTTCGGGGTCAGAGCCCCAACCTGTTAGTCCTGGAATATTCAGTCCATAATAGAAGAGTTGGGTTGTGGGGACCTTGAGAGGTCAGCAAGTGCATCCCTTGTCTGGACAGTTTTGTGTCATTGTCTTTACATTTCCTGGGTGGAGTTTCTGTGACACCCAGAAACTCTTATAGGGTTTTATAACCGCCAGGACTGAGAAGCCCTTTCTTGTTAGTGAACATAAACCTTTCATATGGCATTTGGTACCTGGCTTTTATATCTGCAGAGGCAAAGAAGAATGTTGATGACTATTCTCAACACCGTGGGGCTTTCCCAAATCCCATATCTTCAGTTTATTTTTTCCTTGGTGTGGAAATTGCAAGTGACTTCAGCTACAGACATTGTGAATTAATTTCCTATGCTTGCCCCTGGGGTCCTGGGAGGAAATGGGTGCACCTGCCCCAAATAAAATGAATAATTCATATCGCATCTGGGTCTAAAGGTGATAGGCAGCATGGAAATGCAGAAACAGCTGGAAGCAAGATTAAGGATGTCCCCCCAAAAAACACTGAGGCAGGAAGGCAAACTTGTTTGGTTGGTTACCCTGATGTTTATTCTTCTGAGCTCAATTGGTTTGGGCTTCTGATACACACATTTCTCTAAAGGTTCTGGCCAGGAGCTTAGAGGACAGGGAAGTCAAATGAATGCAAGGCTCAGGGAATTGGGGATGTTCACCCAGCTCTGGAGCCTGTAGAATATGACTCTGGGTACTCAGACATCCATAGACAAGTGAGTCCTTCTCCCAGTCATGGAGCTGGTATAGTGGCATAAAGACAGGTGTTTCTGCATAGCTGTTTCAAGAATAGAAGCCCAGTTCTGATGTTTGATAGTGACCATGGGAGATTGGCAAAGATGTCCAATATATACTCCATCCCACCCACTCTTCTTTAATGTGACATTGACACTGATCTTTGTGGAATGGGAGGTCTATGTGTTCTCCCTTGAATCTGGATGGATATTGGTAACTGTCCCAGGGAATGAAATTTGGCACAAATGGTGCTGCATGACGTCTGAGGTAGCTCAGGAAAGGCAATATATTTTGCCTGACTCTTTTTCCCTCTGAATTCTTGCTCTTGAATACTGCCACCATGTTGTAAGGAAGCCCAGGCCACATGGAAAGGCCACACACAGATATTCCAACTAAGAGCTCCAGCTAAGGGCTAGGCAGACAGCCAGCACTAACCTCCAGATAAGTGAGTGAACCTGTGGATGACCCCAGTCCACAGCCTTTGAGTCTCCCAGCAGAGACCCGACATTGTGGGAAGAGAGACAAGCCATTTCTTCTGGGCCCAGGCTGAATTCCTGGCCTGCAGAGATTATGAGAGATAATAAGTGATTATTGCTTTTTTTAAAGCACTAAATTTGGGGGTAATCTGTTGTTGTATTACAATAGATAACCAATTAAGTCACCCTGGGAAAATTATCTTTTTTAAATTTTTGTTCCAGAGTCCAGTCTTAAGGATTGACAGGTGAAATAAATGGTGTGACTGATACAAAGGGCCTTCTGCATAGGGTGCGACATGTAAAAGGGAGCTCATGTGACATCATGGGTGACCGAGACGAGTCAAGGACACAACTGTGTGCATCATTTATTACACTAACAGGCTCGCTGTGCACACAGGGCCTTGCTCCTCCTGGGTCTTAGTCCCTGAGTAAGATACTGAGCTGCTCATGGACACGCCCCACACTACAGGCGTATAGGAGACAGGGAGCAAGTAATGGAGGTTCTGTTTTGTTTTGTTTTTTAACTCAAAGATTTTGCCAATTCTACTGAGATCATGCATGTTAGGGAGCAAGCAGGATTAGCGAGGGAAGGGGTGATTTCTCTTTGCTCCTTTTTTTGCTGAATGATTCTTCTCTTTCCAAACTCACCTATGGGTCCCTTCTGTCTGACACTCTGCTGATCTCCCTCCCCATTTCTCTGAGGTTTCCAGGGCGACCCATTCTCCTTCCTACTCTTACCACTATGCTACCTACATTGGTTCAAAATTTCAGCTGGACAGGAGAAGTTCAAGAGATTTATTTTATATCATGGTGACTGTAGTTAATAGTGATACATTGCTAAGAGTAGATGTTAAGTGTTCTAACCACACACAGAGGGAAGAACAGTACATGAAGTAATGTGTATGCCAATTAGTTTGATTTATTCTTCCCCCCCAACCATCATGTTAATGGGCTTCTGACTGTTGGACTTCAGTGTCAGGGCCCATTCTCCTCTTTTCCCATCATGTTTGTTCCAGGGCCTCTCCTGTGGGCTTCTCCCCCTGTTCCACCTTCCATGACATTCAGGCAGGGTCCGCAGGGTCTGCAGAGCCTGGGTTGTATGTCCCATCAACAAGCTGGCTCATCCTCTTCACATTTGTTTCTGGGATGCCAAGGTGTGGAAGCAGCAGGGAAAACCATCTCCCATGGGCTGGCTGTACAACAGGAGCTTCCCAGTGACAGATTAGATGACCTAAGTGAAAAGCAAGGTCATTCTTTTCCTCTCTTTTTCCCCCACACTAATGTTATTAGCAATGTCCTTGTTATTAATGATTGGAAGGCAACCCATGCATTAACCTCAGAGCACAGTTTGCTGCTTTGATTCCACAAGGGCTTTGTCATTAAGCCAGAGAATTCTTCAGATTCAGCAGGACTAGGTGTTTCTCAGAGTTCCAGAGAGATGTCATGGACTTGGGCCTTTGCAGACAGCAGTGATGACTGCTGGTGGATCAAGGCCAAGGGATGACGTTCCCCCACCCTTCATTTCTCTCCAGCTGCATTTAGACCTAAAGAAAACAAAGGACAGAAGACAGCCTTAACTTTTGCATCCTTCAGGCTCTATCTAAACATCAGATCCCTCAGGGCTCTTGTCAAACTTCTGTCCAGTCCATGGACAGGAGTTTTCCAAGTACATTTGTCCCTTTTTATTTCTCCTAGCTCTGAGCCACTTCTGTGTATACAATAGATAGTATCATATCTTTGGGTGACCAAAACTGAAAAAGGTAACAGTGTCCCAATAAATAATTCCAAAAGAGAACCAAACTAGTTTATGAAAAAGTAAAACTAATACTGCTCTGATTTCCTCCAAAATTCTCTTCCAGACCTTCAAAACATCAGATTTCACTTTTAATGGCATTATCACATTGCTGGGGTTCCCCAGTGTTGCTGATCTCTAAGCATGGTGCTAGAGTTTTCTGTTGGGAACCCAGTGCTGGCACTGATGCGTTGGCAGAGGAAAAGGTAGGATAGAATAAAAAGACAACAGAATGGGTCCAGAATAAAAGAAATCATTTCCCACTGTGCGCAGCCACCTGCCTTTCCTCCTGAGAAAATAATTTAGAGAAGGAGGGAAAAGAAGGAGAAAGATCGGGTGTGAGCTCCTCTCCAGGGAACAGCCAGAAGCTGAGCACTGGGAGACTCATCCTTGATTCCTGCTCATTTATGAACCCTCAGCTGCTCTTTGGGGAAATGCAGGGACGCAGCGTGGCCAGGGGCGAGTCATGCAAGTCATAACACTCAGCTCCCAATTACCCATGACCGCTGATAACACCAACTGAAGTCATCGTTTTTTCTCAAAGTAGAAGTGCCTGCATTCCTGCATTCTTGGGTATAAAGTGACTTTTATAAGATTTTTCTAGTCTAGGTATGTTTTATGACTTCTCTACTCAGCCTGAAAATACTAATCAAGATTTAAAATATCTGACAGGAAAGGCCTGTAAATGTTGGTGAAATGAGACACAAAGGACTCCAGCCCTGAAAGTGATGCTTTCTGCACAAAGGCAGTACCTTGAGGCATGGAAGTGAGCAGTGGACCCCTCCAAGGGAAAGGTCTAGAGCAGCATTTATTATCCACTGAACAGTTTTTAATCATGGCGTTAATAAACATTTTGGAAAAGAGGTTCTGCTGACAAATAATCTTGAAAAATGCTAGGTAATACAAATAATGTGTTCTAAATTTTTTTTCAACTAACAGTACTAAGTGTTCATAAAGACTCAGAGCATTGTGTGTCTAATGGAAATCTTTGTGTGTCAAGAACAAATTCAAAGAGACACTGAAGAGACAATGGAATGCTATTTAGGAAAAGATCAGATGGACCAGTAGGTAGAGAGACCCCTGTCTATCTGGCATGTAGTTCTCTGCACCAACCAAAATAACTACCACCAATTAGTAATTGTGGGATGGCATAGACATTTTCCTTAGGTATTCTGATTTAAAGTGCAACAATACTGGATAGAATCAACTTATAGTTTTACCATGAGTTGGAAGAGGGAGGGAGGGATACTGAACCTGGACTACTTTAGGGGGACCTGGGTAGAGAATGAGCCTAGAGAACCTAGGGATGGGGTAAGCTTGAGAGGATGGAGCAGGGAGAAATTCCAGGCAAAGAGAGAAGAAAAACAAAGAAAAGGAAAGTATATAGTGCTTCAGAATCACCTCAGGGACTTCTAAAAAGACCAATGCCTAGGTTATACCTCAGACCAATTCAATCAGAAGCTAAGATGATTGAACCTATAGTCAAATGTCCATGGCACATTTACATTATGTTGATCAAAAAAAGAGTAAAAAAAAGAATATACTTACTGTGTTTTGAACTTCTTTTAAAATAATTTGATTAATGATCTTTAAAAATTTTCAGCGTACACCTAAGATCTCACACACAGCACTTAAAAATCACTGCTAATGTTTGTTTGCAATATGCTTGCAATTCAGGTAGCTTCCACCAGGTGGTGACAGATTTTTATTTCATAAGCAAATGATTATATTCACTTCTGGCAACTAAGAAGGCAAGATTTAAAATTATGCAAACATGTTCTTTCCACTAAAATATATTTATCTGTAAAGATGAAAGCATGAATATTCATTGAACCATCATTCCTACTTTGAAAGAACCAACTTAATAATTTAGAGGATTTTAAATAACTGCAAACACCTAAATTCAAGTTGAACACTCACCAAATTTTCAATTATAATTATTCACTGCTTATCTTTCCTCTCCAGGGAAGATCGCCTTTGCTGACCTGCACACTGGGGTTTACGTTCAACTCCCAGTGAGGGACTCTGGCTCTAACTCACCAATAGCAACAAAACAGTGAAAGGGGAACCACTTTGTGCCAAAATTGATGGAAGTGGTGGTCAAGGCAAGAGAACACAGACTGCCTATGACAGGCAGTGAGCTTCACGTCAAAACCTCTAACCCCATCTACATGCCCCAAAACAGCCTGAGAGCAACTTAAGTCTTGCAAAATCTCTACAATACTTCCAATTGGAAGAAAAGAATCGAGTCAAGTGAAGAAAAGAATCAAAAGTCAAGTGAAGAAAAGACATTGAGATCAGAGACCTTGGCGAGCTGCTGCA
The DNA here is from genome assembly GCF_000181295.1 of Otolemur garnettii. NCBI lineage: Eukaryota > Metazoa > Chordata > Mammalia > Primates > Galagidae > Otolemur > Otolemur garnettii. The sequence goes on from NW_003852454.1 coordinate 4,042,119, forward strand.
GCCTCAGTGGAGGAAAGAGTGTCAGAGAGGCAGGAGGTGCTCCAGAGTTCACCATAATGCTGAGCACTCTGCCAGGCTGGGGGGAGAGTCAGCTAATCCTGAAGGATGGGATGTTCCTCCCGTTCTGTGATGCAGCCCCCACTATAGTACATGTAAAGAGATCTCAGAAGAGAAAGCAGAACCTAGACCTTCCAGCTAGGGCTGTGCTCAACCACTACTGATCTCTATCTTTGTTCACTTCTGTGTCATTGAGCCTCAAAAATGTCATGGGTAAGCAGTACTGTGCACTCAAACTGCAGCTCTGAGGGAAGACAGAGGAGGGGAGAAGGATCCAAAAGAAGCAACTCAATATATCAAACAAACAGAAGATCTGGACAGGTGTCTAGGTTGAACATGAGGAAAGATAAAAAGAAACAGCATGAGAACTGTTTAAATATGCTACAGCAGAAACACTACTACAATCAGTGATTGATAATCAAATGAAAAATCAAATAACCTGCAAAGAAACAGAGGGGAAATGCAGTCTGCAGGAAGATACAACTGAAGGAAGTAGATTTCCACTGGTGCTTTACCACAATGGAAATGCTTACTCATAATAGTAAAACAATAAAAACAAGAGCAAAAATGCAAAATTAGCAAAGCCTTTACAATACTTTGCTTTGTTGCTAATAATGGTCCCAAAATATAACCTAGTATTTGGTTATACTTGCTCATCCTAACAACCTAAAGATTCTATTCTGCGCCTTCTTTTCTAGGAGAGAACTTTATTCTATGTGCAACTCCATCTTCAAATCCAAATTTACTGTCTTAGAATAAATAGCAGTCTATAGACTTACTCCCAGGGTACACATCAAACCCCCCTTATAACCTTTTCAGAATTAGAAATAGGCTCCTATCTCCATCAGCCTACTTCACCCTCATTGGTTTTAATAAAACACTACACAAGTCCCTCATTAAACTATGATGGTTTCTGAAGTTATTTCAGCATTTGACATTAGATGTCCTTTCCATTAAAATACCTTGCTTTTGTCTTTTCTCTTTAAACATTTGGAAACACATTGGAATATAAATATAATAATTATTAAGTATAATTCTTCAGTAGTTAAATGGTAGAAGTAAATTTCTGATTGGGTCACTTTGGAAACTCTGCTAGATTACATATTAGGTCTAGAACACAGCTAAACCAACAAGAAAGATATGACACTTTAGCCATAAAGAGAAAATTTTTCTATTTCTGGTCATTTGTAGAATGGGCAGTTACTCAATCTAGTAAGTATCATAGTCAATTCTTACTCATCAGCACAGCATAGGAAAGAAGATAATCTAGAAATAACTCTCTTGTGCTTTGAGCTATACATATTCTAGTGACAGTAACCAATCATTTGACATTTAGAACCTGTGGTGTGTCCAAAACTAAACAGACTCTGAGAGCCGATTTGACATCCTAGTACGAGTTGCTCAGGTAAAAAGTCAGGTAGGTGTCTGAATGTCATTCAGGCAAATGGGGAGGCAAAGCCAGAGGATATGGTAATAGTAGAAAAAAACAGGCTGGAATTAAAAGTTGGCAACACATAATTCATAAACAGGAAAATCTTCTCCTGCAGAAGCTGGAGTGGACTACATCGTCACAGATCAGGCCAGACTTGTCAAGGCTTGCCCTGTGCTGTGAGCACAGCTGAAGTCATAATTTCTGCAGCCATCCTTTCTACTCAAGGCCAGCACCACCTCCCACCACACAGGCATGAAACATTAGACCAGAGGGACCACCATCTTGGCTTTTCTCCTTCATTGCTCACTCTCTGAGCTGGCAGACTATGGAGAATCTGAATGGAGTGCTGTCACACTTTGTGGTAGCCCAAACTGCAGCCTCCACATTGCACCGTCCCAAAGCAGAAGCACTGATTGACTGGCTGAGTCTCCCAAGGAGCTGGCCCTTGGCTTGATCTGTTTTGTTGCTGTTCCTACAAAGCTGCCCTTTAATGCAGTTGCACTCATCGCTGGAGCTCATGCTAATGCCTGGTGGAGCCTAAACAGCTGCCCTCCACCCTTTGCCTAAATTGGTAGTTTCAACCCTGGGAACACATTAGAATATCCTGGGAAGAAAACAACAGAAGCTACTGTGGGTCATGCTCTGTAGGTGGGATTGCAAACTAGTACAGCCTTTATGGAAAGAAGTATGGAGAGTCCTCAAAGAACTGAAAGTAGACATTCCATTCAACCCTGCAATCTCATTATGAGGTATCTACCCCACAAAATAAAAGTCATTTTACTATAAGGACAATGGTAAAATGTTAGCAGCACAATTCACAATCGTGAAGATGTGGAATCAGCTCAAGTACCCTTCCACACATGAATGGATTGATGAACTTTGGTATATGTCTAATATGGAAAACTATTCAGCCATGAAAAGATGGAAATTCTGTATTTTTTGTAACTGCCTGGATGGATTAGAGAATATTTTTCTAAGTGAATTATCATAAGAATTGAAAAATGAAGCAGTGCATGTCCTCAGTACTAAGTTGAAACTAATAGATTAAGGTGACCAGATGTCCCGCTTTTGGCGGGACAGTCCTTATTTTTAACAATTTGTCCCTTGGCGTTTTTAAAAAGTTCCAATTTTTGGAAAGAATGCATGACAAGCTAGGGAACAGTGGGAGAATGGGAAGGGAATATACAGTTTTCAGCTTCTGAAAAGGTTAATGTAACTCCATTTGGGAATGAAGAGGTTAATGTAACTCTATTTGGGAATAAAGAACTCTATTTGGGAATAATGAAGGTTAATGTAACTTCATTTGGAAATGAAAAGGCTAATGTAAACTCCCTATTCCCCTCCTGGGCAAGGTATCAGAAGGAGACTAGCTCCCTCCCTTGCTTCTAGGCAAGGGCAATTAGCTCAGAAGGAGCCAAACTGTCTGGAACAAACAAGTAGTCCCCCCCCTCCCCAGAGTAAGATGACCAGACGTCCCACTTTTGGTGGGACAGTCCTGATTTTTAACAATTTGTCCTGCATTCTGCAGCATTTTAAAAAAGCCCTGATTTTTGGAAAGAATGCATGACAAGCTAGGGAACATGGGAGAACAGGAAGGGAATATATGGTTTTCAGCTGCCATGTGGCTATTTCACCAGGATATGCATTTTATATTATTTTTGTTAATTTTATAATGTTAAACTTTCGTAATAACAAATAATTGTTGAGAACTGATTATAGAGAACTGCTTATCAAAGTTTGCATTGTTGTCAGGCCCCGCCCCCTGCCCCCACCCATGGTGTCCCACTTTACCAATGTTAAAATCTGGTCACCTTATAGTACATTAACAACTACATGCTAATTTGAGAGAAAAAATCAATTAAATTGAATAAGGCAGACATCATCCCTAGTCCTTGTCATAGTCCTCTGAAGAGTTACTCCACTTAGGAGGAAACTGAGGCCCAGGGGGATAAGGAACTTCTGGGTTGCCTTTTTTTCCTGAGGTTAAGTCTCACTCTGTTGCCTGGGTTACAGTGCCATAGTGTCAGCCTAGCTCACAGCAACTTCAGACTCCTGGGTTCAAGAGATCCTTATGCTCCACCTGGGACTAGAGGTGCCCATTACAATGCCTGGCTAATTTTTCTATATTTACTTATGATGGGGTCTCGCTTTTGCTCAGGCTGATCTAGAGGGATCCTCCTGCCTTGGCCTCCCACAGTGCGAGGATTATAGGTGTTGAGACCCCACCCAGACCTCAGGTGCTTTCACTTCAGTTCCCCAAGACACACCTTGAGGGTTTTCTTAGCTGCAGCCTTTTTCACACCCAGAGATATCCTCAGAGGTCATGCTATCCATGAATCAGAGAGCCCCCTCTTCCCCCCTGCCCTGTCCTACCTGCAGGCTAGAAGGTCACTGTCCCACTCTATGTCCTGTAGTCATGGGATACAGCAGCCATTGAAGCCCAGCCTTCTCTTCACCCAGGGAAAACACTCACCTCAAAGGAGCAGCCATTTCCCACAGCAGTCACAGTTTTAACTTGTAGGACATATAGCCATGGCAGCTCAAAGGCCTGGTACACTTTCCAGTGAGCCCCCACCATGGAGCCGTCCCATCTGAAGCACTGGGGGTTCCCACTGAAAATGTAGAATGAAACACCTCAAATTTCCAGTTTCACGTCCCTCATTTCTGATGATGAGAACCAAGAGGGAAAATGTTGCTGAGTTCAAAACTTCAACTTTCTTGATCTGCAGCCTTGATAAGTAACAATAGAGCCTCAGTTTCTCTTCTGTAAAGTGAGTATTATCATGGGATTTTCCTCATGCTGAAAGGATTTAACCAGGTAATAGAGGTGAAGCATTTTATACAGTACTTGGCATGCAGTAGGTACACAATAAATGTGAGCATTGTTTTCTTTCATTTCAACCCTTCGCTTATAATTCTCTGACCTCCGTCTCATCAATAGTATAGCTATTACTTAAAACAGAGCTCAAAGCTTCTCCTCCTGGCCTCTTCTCTGAAGGCATCCTGAGACTAGGTGTGCAGTTATTATGCCTTTGCACAACTTCCAACCTCAGGTCAGATGGCACAGCTTCTGCCTGGATCCTGCCATCAGTTCTGTCCTCTACCACCCCTAAGCCAACATGGTTCCCACTTGGTTTCACACCAGCTGCTGCAGGAGGTTCCTGCAATGCTAATCTTATTTGTGGCTCTCATGCTGAAAAGTCTTTACTAGCTCCTCAGTGCCCTCATTGTGAGGTCCAAGCTGCCAGCTCCCCACATTGGGCTCCATAGAACTCAATCTTTGATGACCTAACAAGCTGACTGCATCCCTGCAGTGAGAGACAAGCTCCATAGCCTGGCTCATAGCTCACCCTCTTTTCAGAATGCTCCCCCACCCTGCCCACCACCACTACCTCCTCACCGTGGCGCTACAAGATGTTTGTTGGGTGAGTCAGCTCAGAGTTTCTCCAACTTTCTGAAGTCTTTTGTAACTGACCACAACCCAGGCAGAATGACCAAGTCCTTCCTTTGTGCTTTCAATAGACCTTAATCCCTGTGTCTCAACAATTAGTTGGGTTAGTTCTTATGCATTTATCTCCTCTTCAACAACAGAAATGACATCTAATAATGATAGTAATTATTACAGCTTAGACAGATTCTCTATACCCTGGCATTGAGTGCCATGGCATCATAGCTCACAAAAACCTCAAACTCTTGGCCTTAAGCAATCCTCTTGCCTCAGCCTCCCAAGTATCTGTGACTGCATGTGCCTACCACAACACCTGGCTATTTTTTAGAGACAGGATCTTGCTCTTCCTCAGACTGGAATCCAACTCCTGAGCTCAGACAATCCAGCTGCATTGGCCTCCCAGAGTGCTAGGATTACAGACATGAGCCATCATGCCCAGCCTAACTTATTTAATCTTCACTATTCAGTGAATTAGCTTCTATTATTATCCCATTGTACATATGAGGAAACCAAGGCACAAAGAAATAAAGTAATAGTTCTAAGATTAAGCAGTTAATAAATATATGGTTTATTCTCAGAGTTTAAGGCAGTGCTTAGCAAGTGCTAGGTACAGTTGTAGGACTGAAATATTTTGCTTCTGGTTGAACTACACCAAATTCAGTTGGGTTAGAAGCCACACTTTCCTGCACCAGTGAAATCTCTTCACCTGTGGGTCACTGGCTTGTGTTTGAGGCTGAGGCCACATGACATGGGTCTCCGGTGAGTGTTCGCCTGGCATGCACCCCCTCCAGGTGCTCAGGTTAGTTGTTCTGTGAATTCATAGCACACAAATATTTTATGACTGCAGTTATTCTTCATAACAATATGAATGAGCAACTGAATAAAAGCCAAATCCCCTGTGAAGCCAGAGGAAGAGTGATTAAATTATAATCATCCTGGATTAATTAATCTATAATATTTGCTCTTTATATGAAAGAAGAAAATCAGCCTTCAACATAAAGGTTATGTACTCCTGAGGTCTGTGTCTTAATAAAGGAAAGGCTTGGGGAAAAAACTTGACAAGCCCCCAAGATACAACATGTTGTAAATGTAGACAGAAGGTTATTACTGATATAAAATATATTCAATGTAATTATCAGCCACAACAAATAATCAGAGTGATGATAATGAATAATTAACATTTTTATACTCCTATAGTAAGGTGTCTAATAGATAACTGCACAACATTGAATTAATTTATTGTGCTATAGTGTTTTTAGTAATGAAAATTGCCTAATCAAAACATCTCTTCCTTGGTATTGCTAGATATTGGCATAAATCACCGATAAGCATTTTTTCTTTGTTTCCTGATCTAATTGTAGTAGAGATGCTGTAAAATATCTAGAAAAACCTCAGTAGAGAAATTATAGCAAGGATAAGGTTGAGGCAAGCTATTGATCTCAGTTCAGGAGAAGACAAATTTAAAGACATCGCTTTTGGTCCCTGGAATTAAGAGTTAATAAAGATGTAGGAAGCAATTGTGCTTGCCTGAGAAAAGAGATTTTGTGAGTTGGCAAAATGGTCTTTTATGAGTGTCTTTTTATTTTAGCTACTGTTTCCTTAGGTGTTCCTCACTACAAAGTAGGAAAGGGGAAGATGACCTCCCTCAACAATGTTGTTGTAGAGGTCAAAGCCCCTTGTACCTCCAGATCATTTTCACACACGTTGGGCTGAGATGATCTGTTTCTTACACGTAGGTTCCTCACCTGCTCATCTTTCCATCTGTAGGGCCTAACCCAATGCTTGAATCTCAAGTAAAATCATTGATGAATAAGGGAATTGCAAGTCTATTTATTTCTACTACCAATGGGAGATATAAATGTTAATGTATTTAATAGAGTCACAGTTTCTCCCCTCTAGAGTTGACTACCTGAAGCCAACTGAAGATACTAAGGAATGGACTGAAGATACTAAGGTGGCTGAAGGTACTAAAGAATGGACTGAAGATATTAAGGAAAAGGACTATGTGAACAGAAACAGCTTCTACTTCTATGAGGGATTCTTGGGAAGCATACATCAGAAAATAAAGGAACTCCCTCTTCTGAGTATGGGGTAAAGTGCTGACAAGCAGGGCATGACAACAGTCAGGGTTCAAGAGAGGGTCCAAACTATATTTAGACCTCTTGTTCTTTTAAAAATTTTCTCCAGCCCCTTTACAAACTCTCTGTGCACACAGATCACCTGCAGACCTTGTTCAAATGCAGATTCTGGTCCAGTAGATCCAGGGTGGGTCCCAGGTGGCACCAATTTGGATGATTTTCAGATCATACTTGGAGTGGCACAGAACTGCTGGACCTCTTCCTTCACATATTACTCCTTCTGCTTAGCCACTTTTAGAAATATTTACATGTACATAGCATATACATAATTGAGTGGAGATAATATGCTAATCCTCTTTATTGACCATGGATAGGACTATCTTTCTAAAGAAACAATAGAGAAATCAACATTGCTCACCTGGTAACAGAATAGTCCATGTGTATGTATAGGATCCAAAGAGGAAGAAATAGCTTCCTAGCACTAAGCTTATATGCTAAGGATACATTCGTGGTGTGACTGGGTCTCATTTTCTTTTTTTTTTTTGTAGTTTTTGGCCGGGGCTGGGTTTGAGCCCACCACCTCAGCCATATGGGGCCAGTACCCTACTCCTTTGAGCCACAGGCGCTGCCCCTGTGTCTCATTTTCAAATGCAATGGTATTCAATGGCCCATCATCTATGACAACTGACCAATCAGCTTCACAACAGTAAAACTTAGCATTATTTTCATATCAACAACTGGAATTTTGTCCAAAGAGTTAAGGAGATACAAACGGTGAAAAGGGAAAGAAATAACCAGATCTATTCCAACAATAACTACCATTTAGTTAGTAGTAGCCAGCAGCCTGGTTCTGAGCTGAACACTTTCCTGAAACCGAGGCAACTGGAGCCCAGGGACTTAGGGCTTTGACCAAATTCACAGATCTTAGATGTTGCTGAGCTAACACTTGGACTGGTGCCTACATGATGCCAAATTTCATAGTATGGACAACTGTGCTAATTATCCCTGAGCCAGAGCCATTGCTGTATGACACATGGTGGGAGGCATTGTCAGACCATGAGGTATATATACCCCAGAGGCGCAGCCTACAAGGGCTCACATGTCAGATAAGCTAAACTTACTCACTCAAGACAAGCAAAATCCTCATGGCTCTGTGGATTCATAACCAAAGGCAGGGAGGGCCCAATATAGAATAGCCCAGAGAAAGAGGAGCCACTGTAAACCAGCCATTGTTCCTGATGACTTGATGAAGATGGTAAGGACCAAGTTTGATGCCAGGGATCAAAGTGACAGGTCGACTTAAGTAGAATGACACAAAAGGAGGGCACCAGCAAATGTGGGTGAGAATAGGGCTTTGTGGGGCAGGGAGTAGAGAATCCATCAGAGGATTCTGTGTCCACTAGAAATGTATTTCCTAAATCTCAACCCAGTTCTGAGTCTGCATCAGACTCAAATGGGGAGTAGAGGGAAAAACAAGCTCCTAACCTCGCCTTTCACCAGACTAGAGGCATCAGCATCTCTTGGGATAAAGTGTAGCCAACATGACTCCTAAGAGCTGCCTTCCACCAGCCTGGAGACTCAGTAGCCTATGAGAATAGGACCACAAATGCTTTCTCTTGAGGTTTCCAGCCTTCCGGAAGTGCCTAGCATGGAGTGGGGGCTCAGAGCTGGTAGTAGAAAGAGTTGAAAGTAGCCTGGGGAAGAGAATGAGATAAAGAAGCTCCTGGACTCTTTACTCATGGGCAAAGAAATGTGGAAAAACTTTCTGAAGACTGGTCCCCCACTCAAGCATATGCAAGTTGTAGATCTTTTGGCAGGAACAGAAGTGGGCTGCTCCTAATGTGTCTGGACCAAAGGTCTCTCCCTGCCCCTGCCATGCCTGAGATGGAGCCTGGAGAGGCAGGAAGGGCACGACTTAATGAAGGATTCAGGTTTCTCCTACTCCTACCCTCAGGGAAGCCCCAATCCACCTCTCAACCTCAATGAAGACTCCTGATGGAATCTCTTTCATTCTTGTTTTCAAATTTCTTGAGGGGCCCAAAGAAATTTCAAAAGAGGAACCTCCATGTTTACCCACTATTGATTTATTTTGGTTCCGGTTGGCAGATTTTTATATAAAAACAAAGAACAAAGTAACTCTCCAGGGCTAGTCTGAGTTGATTACATTAGAACCAGTTCCACCTGGCAGACTTAGGGAGGGCCTGATTTCCATCCGAGCAGTAAGCCCGAAACCACGAAGATGTATCCATACTAATGGAGGCAAAGGGAACTTAAAGCAATACTCAGCTGTTGGGAAATAAATTTCCACCAAGTACAAATGGCATGAGGGAAGCAAGTGATTTTGGATTGCTTTCAGCCAGAATCCCAAATTAGCTGTGTTGATTGAATATATTACTCACTAGTTCATTGGCTTTTACCAGTGTGCATTTGTCTATACTTGACTGGAATCTGGGGGGAAAAATGGCTTAAATTTAAACACAAATAAGGTACCTGGAGGTTACTGTCCAAGACATGATGATGACTGGGGGCTCAGAGTCCCATTTTCTCCTGTTATTCTTCACAGTTTCTTATCACCTCTTGGGGATTAGGTGTCTGAAGTACCATCACCATTGCATCTAAGATCCAGGCACAAATAGAGAAGAGGTAGAAAGCCATGAGCAAGCTGAGTGTGCTCTCTTCCTAAGAGGATTGCCTTGAAACTTCAGCTTGTACCTCATTGACCTAAACCAAAATCCCAGCATCATAGTTAATATAAAAATCATTTTCATCAAACCAAAAGTTTCCCTTGTGCCCATGGCAAGCAATCTCATTTAGCACCTACCCCAGGCAACCACTAATCTTTGCATTTTTAAGGAGTCAAAGGGATCACTCAGTTTTGAGAATGGCCAAGTTATACTTTAGAAGTGAAGGATAGTGACTCCATAACCCAGAGTGCAATGCATATGTGGTTCTGGGGATCAGAGAGTTCTTTGCCACCTGCTGGGCTCAAATTACAGAGGTTTGGGATCTGAGTAAATAATACACAAGAAAGAAGGAAGTAGAAAAGGAATAGGAGTCAGGAAAAGGAAGAAGAGGGAAAAATGAGTGATTAATCTGTCTGGTGAGAGGGAAAAAAAAATTCTGACAAGGCTTCACAGAGGAGATTCCGTGTGTGAGATTCTTAAAAACTGCTGGAACTTGCCAATGCACTGGGAAAGAAAGAATTTCCCAAGCAGTGGGAATCAAATGTGCAAGTGATAAAAGCTTTCAAGAGTATTAAGTGTAATTGGTGCTAGCAAGAATGACTGTAAGAAAGGTATGCAGGGGCCGAGTAAGGATTTCTTCTGCTTCCACCATGCATTGTAAGTGGGAAAGAGTCATTACAAGACTTAAAGGGTGGGGAATCAAAATCATATCTGTATTTTAGAAAGGAGACCCTAGTCAAAATCTGTAAGAGAGATCAGAGGGGAGTAAAATTAAGGTAGACAGAAACTGGCACAATGATCTGGGTAAGAAGTTTGGCATAAGAGATAGAGTTGGGGAGAGGAGGAAAGGACTCTGGTAAAGATATTAAGGAGGTAGAATCTGCAAGTTATATAAAGTAAGCAAGGTCACATAGCACAGAAGAGACAGAGCAGAAATTGGAACCTGGCCATGTGACCTTGGGCAACTTGTATAATCTTGGGGCTCAGTCTTCTTATTTGTAAGATAAGACTAATGGCAGTACCTGTTGTTGGCAGACAGTTCTCAATGGGTCTCTTGACTTTCTACACATCTTGTTAGCAAGGCACTACTTGACCTTTGTTTCAGACAATCTTTTCAAGAATACTTATAGAGTGAACAGTGTTGGAAGATACAGACTATTTTCCTCCTGAGCAAAATGATAGGCATGGTTGCTGCCTATTATAAGATTCAAGTTCTCAAGACTGCAAATAAATATAAAGATACTAGTTGATTCCGGATTGTGGTATGTGGATATCTTGTCTTATTTTTTGTATTTTTCTGTATTTTTAAAATTTCTCAAAATTAATAAGAATGGGGAAGAGGATGGGAACACTGTACCTATAGAAATCATGCTATAATGGATTCATTCCCAGTCAAATCCTAAACTTTTTATAGAAAATATTTCTAAAATTTTATCACCAATGAGTGGATGGAATTGCTCTCTATGTAATATGAAATTATCTATTTTATTAAAATTAAAAAGACTGCATATTCCAAAAAAAAAAAAAAGGTTCAAGTTCCCTAAGCTCAGAGTTTGTCTTCCATAACTCAACCCACTATGTGTACAGGTATCACCTGGCCCTTTTCATACCATGCTATGGGAATTGGAGCTTGGAGAACTGGCACAGAACTTCTGATATTCTGGCTACTTTTATTGTTGTGAGTAATACATGTCCTTTGTCTCTAACTCAGGAATCTTGTATCTTCTGTTAGAATCCATAAAATGAAGGCAGGCTTACTTATCACCTTGACAGTAGGGAGAATCTCAGACCTTTCATAATTCTTAACACCTGTGTTACAATGCTTGCAATATTAATTAGGTTAATAACTATAAATCCCTTAGCCAGTATCTGGCATGTGATAGGCATTAATCAATTGTCTTCTTAATGAGGCAGCAACCATAATTTCTTCAAAGTGTGGCTTGTAAAGTGTGAAGGACTGAGCTCAAACCTTGACTGGCTCTGTATGAGAACTTTGAATACTTCACATCTGTATCTCAATTTCCTCTAGACTTTAGTGAGATAATGCATATACTATGCTTATAACAGGGCCTGGCATGTAGTGAGATTTTAATAAAAGGTAATAGCCATTATTATTATCGTAATTTTTATAGGAGAACACCAACCCTTATCCATAGAAATAGAAAGATTAACTCACCATATTTCAAGTAGTTGTGAACCAGCCTATGCAACCTGAAAAGAGGAGAAGGGTGATGACACTGATCTAATGATAATGATAAGTAACAAGGGCCAAGCATTTTTATGTATTGGGCACTATACTAGTTCCTATGGATGCTTTATCTCAATTAATATTCAAAGCAATCCTTTGTGATATTTAATAAGCCACACTAAGAAAATGGAAGAGTAAGGACTTAAACCCAAGCATACCAAGCATATCTCTGAATCCTTTGAGGAGATAAACATTATCCTCAAACCACAACTGATTCCACCCCATCAGTCTGGTGGTGTATCCTCTCTATATAAATTATTTTCCAATTTTACATAAGGAGGCTAATAGATACATCCAGGCTAGTGTACCTGGGCCACATACTTTGTCTTTCACATGAAAAAACCTTGTGATTCCCCCAAAAACTACTGGCCATAAATCCAATGGCTTATGGATTTATGAGATAGGAAATTATCTCCCCCCTCCTTCATTCTACAAGAGTGGAATAAAGAGAATGGCTAAGCAGAAGCATTCTATGTTGGGTAGGGGACTTTCAACTTAACTGAAAACTCTAAATCAAGCTTAAGGAACATTCATTATTATCCCACAAGATTAATTGATTCAGCAGTACAATAATATCTCCATGGAATTAAGCTCTTTGCATCAGTCTGTTCTATTATCGTTACCACATTTACTCTGTTCATCTTATTGTTGTGAGAAGCCCCCAGTAGATATTTCTCCAATGATTCATTAACTTAAATTATTTCTTTTGTTCATGCTGTAATGGCATGAACTCAATGTTATGAATGACTTAGACCAATCAACATTTATATCCAGTGGATGGCATCCATCATCCCTGAAGCACCTGGCCACATGGATAAGGATGGAAACCTCATACAGAGCCCATACAGAGTGCTTAGTCTCTGCCCAATATTTGATTGACATAGCTAGCGCTTTTCCAGATAAAGAAGGGAAGGAAATCCACCCTTTGTGTTATCCACCAAGTCACCATCAGAGGTCTGTCTGGTGGGTGATATTGCACTAAATGCAGAATCTTCTCCTTTGTCCAGTTGACTGTCCAGGCATGTCTTAATCATCTTGACTTCTGAAGCAAGGATGGATCAGGCTCAAGCTAACGACACTGCTACACACTCCTGGGAAACTGATATTCACATAGGCATTAACTCATACAAAGTTACTAAGTGTTGAGGTTGAGATCTAAACCTAAATATTAGATTGTGTATCTTAACCTCATTCACTAATTTGGAAAAGGAAAAAAAAGGTGGGAGTAACCACGGAAAGGGCTTAAGATTTTACTCCCCAGCATTGTCTTAATGAGATAGTGTATATGAAGCACCTGGTGCATAGTAGGCACACAGACAAAGAAAGCAAAGCCCAGAGGTGTCACTCAGCAGGCAAAGCTGGGATGAGAGCTCTCCCGGACTGGGAGTCAAGAGGAGATGAGTATTTGTTACTAAGCAACCCTGCACTGTAAACAATATTTTTCTTTTGGTGAAATTATCTGCTTGTATATATAAGAAGGAAAGCTTAAAAAAAAAAACTCAGCCTGTAAATCAAATGTGAGAGGTTTTTTTTTTCTTAAAGAAAAGCATTTAGAATTTTGCCTGCAGCAATTAAATTTCCCTGCTACCAAAATTCATCTCCTGTTTACTTTATTGAATAGATGGAGACCAAGGTTAGCAAAATCTTCGCCTTCTTATTAAGCCTCTTCATTGGCAGCTGCCTAAGGTGATTTGAAGAAAGTAGTTTGGCGTCTTTCTCTTTCAGATTTTTCCCTTTTCTCCACAAAGAGGTCTATCTGGAAGCATTTCCCAAAGCTGAGCAAAGGTAAAAAGTAAATACCGATCAAAATGTTAAAACTACTAAGAATTTATTGTTTCAATGCAAAAAGGCATTCCTAGATAAAAGGGCTTCCATGTTACAAAATCTAGAATAGCTATATAATCCAAAACAAATTAAAAACCATTGTTCTAAAAAACAATGTTCTATTCTTAATTAATAGACATTGTTGTTTGACCTTATATGTCAATTCTGCATATCCCATCAAGTGCCTGTATGTATGTATTTGATTTTTAATCTTCATGTAAAATCCCAGGTTATAGAGATGAACTATTAAATATTTCTCTTTTTGTCTGAGTCAATAGCATTTATTATTGTGGAAAGAATTATTATTACCCTTCACATTTAGGAAACAACATTCATATTCATTTATCTAATAAGAAAAGGCCATTGATCACTTATTAAATATAATAAACATTGCCTTATGGCAGGCCAGGAGGAGACTGCTAATAACTTGGATATCAGATACTAACTTTGTCCCTTCCGTGGAGCAGATACACCCACAATGACAGAGTTCTCTCTCAAAACCAAAGTGAATTTCCTGAATAGCTTAAGTTAAATGCCAAAGATGAGCCCACCTGAAAATGTAGAGTAAATACTAGGAAATCATTGAGGTGAAAGAGATGAGAAGGGCAAAGGAAGAACCTCTCTCTATGGCCCTTCACAGAGCCAGAGATGGCTGGAATGGAAAGGCTCCTTTGTGATCACTCAGCCAACCATTCTTCATTCTCATTTTAGGTGAGATCCAGACTCAGAGATGTGAACTAATTTACCTAAGGATCTAAATAGACACATTGCTCCAAGGAATAATATTCAATAAGCACATGAAAAGATGTACAACATCATTAGCCATCAGGGAAATGCAAATCAAAACCCAATGAGATGCTACTTCACACCCGCTAGAATGGTTGTTATCAAAAAGATGGAAAATAAATAAGTGTTGGTGCAGACGTAGAGAGATTAGAACACTCCTACACACTGCTGCATGTGAAATGGCATAACTGCTTTGGAAAACAGTCTGGCAATTCCTCAAACAGTTAAACCTACACTTCCCATGTGAGCCAACAATTTTACTCTTAGGTACGTAGCCAACAGAAATGAAAAAGTAAGTCTACACAAAAATTTACAAATGTTCATAGTAGTGTTATTCATAATGGTTGAAAGAGAAAACAACTCAAATGCCCATGAACTGATTAATGGATAAATAAAATATAGTTAATCCATACAATGAGTTGTTATCCAGCCATGAAGAGGAATGAATTACTGATTCATGCTACAACATGAAGATGAATGAGTCTTGAAAACATTATCCTGAGTGAAAGAGGCCACTGAAAGGACCACATACTATATAATTTCATTCATATGAAATATCCAGAATAGGCAAATATATAGAGACAGAAGGTAGATTAATGGTTGTCCAGGGCTAGGAGGGGTGGGGATATTGGGGAGGAGTGGATAACAAGCTGAAGTTTTTTTGTGAGGCCAATTATAATATGTATTATAACATTGATTATAGTGATAGATATACAACTTGATGAATAAACTAAAAAATCATTGGATCTTGTTTCCACTTCAGATGTGTGAACTGTATGGTTTGTGAATTGCATCTCAATAAAACTTTTAAAAAATAAAATAGTGAAGGCCCCTCAACTTAGATTTTTTTCCATCCAGAGGCTTCTCTCTTTCTAAGGTCTTCTCCATATCCTGTGCTTTATGCTAACCAACCAAGGGGTGGTTGATCTGTGAGCTTTATCTGCAGATGCTTGTGTGGAGCACATGTGCACACACACACACAAACAAACACACACAGAGATGTTTACACACTCCCACACACATATGCACTCACACACAGACTCTCCTTGGCCACGGGAACTACTCTGGCTTTTCAGTTGAGGCAGCAGTGAGGGCGGGGAATGAGACGTAGCAGGGGACCAATAAAAACAATTGTCTTCCTTTATTTTCCTTGGAGTAGGAAGAGGGTAGTAGATGTGAAGGGATAAAGGCAAAGTATCACTGAACTTCTTGCTCACTGCACATGTGGGACTGTGCTCTCACTTCAGTGGGCTGCACATACAAGTCCCAGGAGTAAAAGAAATAATGAGGTCTAGTCAGAACAGCTGATGCTGCCTTCCTTGTGTCTACGAAAGGCAGCTGTCGCAGTGGTGTGATTTCAAGGGAGCCGCAAATCGCTACCCAGCATCACTGCATCCTGCCCACCTATTGAATAGGAGGCAGGTAGCTTTCAGACTATTGTGATGCTGGTGACTGACTTTCCAGCATCTGTTCCTTGGCTATGACTCCTCAGAACTAGAGCTGCCTGGTGTAAGTGCAATCCCATATCCTGTTTCAGAAAAGAGCACTGCCGTATTTATGGTCTTTAATACACAGGAAGATTGCCGCTGGCCGCTGGTTTTTGAGCTCTTCCTTGTTCTTAAGAAGGTCTAGAGAAGCCTTGGGAAACTCTTCCTGGCTCTTAAGAAAGCCTAGGAAGGTCTCTTGCCTTCTCTTCCTGGACATGAGTTAGGTAGATGTATAGCCCCGCATGCTCCTGAACCTTCCTGCACCCACAAGGGGAACTAGGCTTAGTACAAGCATGACCGGGTGACAAGATGGAGCTGAGTCCTTGATGAAAGCCTCCTGGTCAGTCCTGGAACTTCCTCTATCTTAGGACTTCTTGTCATATCCAGCAATAAATCTGTCTGTGGTTGAAGCAGTTTGGATTGAGATTTTCTGACCCTTGAGGTTTAAAATTTGAGATCTGCAACCTAACTACTGAAGAGACTTCAGAGGATTCCTATCTTGGTGTAGCAGGGACTATGAAGCATAGGTGTGTGTGGACAGCCATGGGGAGGGTGGCCACTCCCTCGCCTTGGCCTCAGTGAGTGGAGACATGTACCCATGAGTGGAGAGTGTAAGAACCTTCTTGGACAGTGAGTTCACTTACTTATTCCCTCATTCATGAAACAAGCCCATAGTAAGTCTTGACGATGCACAACTCTTCTCCTGATGTGAGGGCAAGAATGTCAGTGTATGAGTATGCGTGTAATCTCTGAGAACATGTGTGCCAAAGTGCACACATGCCTGTTTTCTTTCTGCTGGAGGATTATTGGATTTGTCTGCAATCTGCTCTCTTGGCTCAAGTCTGTGTCTCCAGAAAAAGGAGCCATTATCTTCATATCTCTCACATCTTGTCATTCATTCTGCACTAAACAGAAAGGTGCAGAAGATTGTTGGGAGGAAAGGTCAGGGCCAAGGCATGTATAAATGACAGGTTCTGGCATTCATGATCTTTGCACCAGGAAGCAAGGCCCTGGACGTTGGAGGGGGTGGTGGCACCAAACACATCCAAACAAGGCTCATCTCCTATAATTGATTTCTTCTGGCAGGTCTGACCTAATGGTGCCTAAGGCTGGCACTATTATAATTAGTCTCTGGTCCCTAGGACACCAACCACATGCTGGCTTATCGAGACTAGCTGGCTGAGGTTAGAAACTTGTCATGGGTAATTCACAAAGCAAACAATGCTTTGCAGGACATTTTAACATTATCAATTTTAGGTGTAATTTAATATTTAAATTTTTAATGTTATCAAGCACTAACACTACTGATGTTAAATAAGACAAATTGTATGATTACATGATCTCTCTAGATGCAAGAAAACGCTTTGGGTTAAATTTCATTCTTATTTCTCCTCTATAAATGCTTCGTAAACTTGAATTAGATAGATATTTCTCCAAAATGATAAAGAAAATGTTGTTCAAACTAACCACCAATGATATATTGATTCATCACTAAAGACATTTTCATCAAAGTTAAGGAAAAATGAAGATAACCTCTATTAAACAATATTTAATATTGTTCTGGAACTTCTAATCAATGCAACAAAATAAAAAAAATCAAAAGAGAAGATACTAAAAACAAAAGAATAATGAATTATCTTTTTCTTTCAGGATTTTGACAACTTTTAACAGTGATCTCAGCAATTAAATTAGATTTCTGAATGAACTACATACTACCAACTAATCTGGAAAGATAAATATTATTCTCTACAATGATCATATGATCTTTTGTATTGCTCCAGGGATTTCAATAAACAATTACTTTCCAAGAATTAAAGATAACATTTCAAAGCCCAAAGCATCATATCCAGTAAATATTCTCCACATTAAATTGTTTATTATTAATAAGCCAGTATAAATACCTATGGGAACAAATTTGCAGATGCTATATTTCATGGATTTTAACATATAATTTTTAAAATTGTAAAAACTTGAGAAATTGTGGTATCTCCTATAACCAAATGTGTTATTTAATGTTTTAGTGTATCCCTTTTCCTAAACGGCTGTTATTATTTCATAGTCTTAGAATGGAGGCAACATAGCTCACAATTAGATATTTGATGGGATTTTGCTGTGGTTTTCATAAGGCCGGGTGTATGCTTGGTTATGTCTACAGTGAACATTTTTCAGGTTAGGGAAGAGAATATGGCAGTCTCATTCCACTATAAACAGCTTTTGAGAAATGATGGCCATGCCCATAGGTTCCTTTTTAGTATTTTTCAACGTGGAGTTGGGGTACCTTATCTTTTGGTTGCTGTTATCAAGTAAGCTGCGTAATTTTCACAAGGGAAGTTTAACCTAATATGCCAAGTCAATTATTTAAACCTATGACTCAGTCTTTAATCTGGAAAAAGTTCATCCTATACTTTTTCAGAGGGGACAACAATCTTGAAGTCACTTTTCATTCAAAACCTATCAAGCCTTAGTGATGAGAAATAGCACCTGTAGATAATTGTTGGTGGCACACACAGACTCAAAACATCCTCTAGAGCAGTTGCATTTAAATGTTCTTAAACCATGTAAATATTCAAATATAAAAGTGATGGATACAGAGAGCTGATTGAAGTGGATGTAGGACTAAGAACCCCATCTACAACTTTTCTTTTCATCCTTTCTCCCCCTAATTCCCAACAGAGTCTAAGGACATGTCAGAGAGCACAGTCTGAAAGCTCTTACCATAGATGTCTTTCATTTGTACCTGGATTATTCAAAATCACCAAAGAGCTGATTCTCTAGATAACTGATTTTGCTTATCTCAGCTTTGGACATAAGCTATGAATTTCAATAAAGACATGTTACTAAAGTACGTGTGTGCGCACAGTCACATACACAAATCAGCTAAATCAAGCTTGTAAAGGCACATATCCTTGTGATGTTAGACATGGTTTGCTACAATTAAAGAGGATCCTTTTAAAAATAACTTTAATCAATACTTATATAACACTACATAAGGCTTTGCAAATAAACATCAATTGCTATGTAAGTTGTATTTAACTTACACTAGTTTTGAGCCTGGGGCTTCATGAAACATATAACTCACATGTCTTGTGTACATTGACTATTATGCTAGAAAAAAATTATGTTTCCTTGGGACATGGTATTTTATTAGGTCTAGAGACATGTGAGTTATATGTGCTTCACAAGGCCTCAGCTAAAAACTAACATGCCTTAAATACAACTCACGTGGCAGTTAATGTGCTTGACCTAATAAAGCACCATAGCCCGAAGGGGAAAAATTTTTTTTCTAGTGTGGCAGTCAATGTGTTAACTCACTTAAATCTCATAACAACTGTATGAGATATCTTCTACAAAGAGCCACTTTTGAGGGGTGAGGAAACTAGGGCCTTGTTAAACAAAACACAGTTCCAGCTGAAATTCAGGAATTAGAGGGAAATGAAAATATTGTATACTAGCATTGACTGAATGGAGTCAGGAGACAATTAAATGTTCACTAGAAGAAGAGAACTTATCTATATAAGTGCTTTTAATAGTGTAAATAACAAAGAAGGATTTTATGATGCATAAGATTAATGTATTTGAGAAAATAGACAAATATATGGAAAACTTAATCATAGATTGGAATTCATCTATAAAAAACTCAATAACTTTTGAGTTGAGAAAAAATAAAATACCTGAAAGACATAATTTAATAGAGAGATATAATCAAAGATTAGACTATGCAAAAGACAGAATTAGTCAACTAAAAGGCAAATTATATCAAGAGAAAATATCTAGATTAAATCCCATAGAGGTAAGAACAAAAATTCAGACATTTCCTAAACAGACCTATGGAATATTGGTAAGAAATCTAACATATAATTGAGTTCCAATAAGGGAGGAGAGACGGACAGAAGTAATATTTGAAGACATACTGATCAAATATTTTCCAAAATCATTGATAGATATCAAACCACACATTCAAATAGCTATAAAAATCTCCAACAGGATAAATAAAAATAAAATCACAATTAGACACATTGTAGTCATAGTCAAACTGCTGAAAATCAAAGAAAAAATCTTAAAGGTATTCAGATAAAAACATCAGCATGATAATATACACATAAGTACATATAGGTGGATATATAATATGTATATCTCCAAATAATATACAAATTATACATATGTACACATAACTGTATATATGTATACACACTATAGATGCAGTGGAAATATTTATAGCTGCATCTTGTGGGCCAGAGAGTAAGCAGGTGCTAAAACAAACAAACAAACACAAACCCTACATTGATAAGGGCATAGCAAGAGAACATAGGAATGCAGGAGCCATCAGAAAGGGTTACTGATGGCCAAAGCTGGAACAGTCTGAACAAAATTAAATGATATTGGATTATAACCAAAAGTGTAAAAATATCTGAGAGTCCATACTGATATAAATAAATGATTAGATGATAACAATAGATAATAGGTGAATAGCTAATTAGCTAGGTAGATAGATAGATGAAGACAAACAAATCTCCCAGATAGAATTTCAAATAATTTATATAGAGATGCTCTAAGCTCAGGCAGGGAGCACATAGCTCTCTACTCCATAAGTGTAGATGAGATTTAGCAACTTTCTTTCTAAGAGTGTAATATGGAAGAGGAGAAATCTGACAAACACTTCCTAAGCCAGGTGATCAAGTTGAATACCAACAGTGATGTCATCACTGATATGGTGTGATATGAATGGCACTTTATCATCTTCCTTTCAAAAATCATAACTCCTGTCTAATCTTGAGAAAAATATAGAACAAATCCCAACTAAAAGACATTCTACAAAGTTCCTGGCCAAGATTCCTCAAAACAGAAAGTCATCAAAAAGTCTGAAAAATTGCCACAGCCAAGAGAAACATAATTAACTAAATACAATACATCATCTTGAATAGGGGAAGGAATAGATAAAGGACAAAACTAAGAAATTTAAGGGCCATATATTCTTTTTTTTTAATTTATTTTTCTTACATATACATGTGTATATTAGGTTTCCACTTTTGCCTTCACAGAATTAAAAGGCTAAATTTAATGACAATAATAATATTTAACATAAGGACTG
>NW_003852454.1:4063530-4103438 GCF_000181295.1 Otolemur garnettii
TTAAAATTGGAGAAAATATATTAGTATAAAAGGGAAATTACAAACATATTTCACTTATAAATGAGGATGCAATATGATAAACAACATATTAACATGTTGAATTAAAAATTAATGTTTAAGTAATGTACTTTGGTCAAAATTAAATACAATTTATATGAGAATTAGAAATTATTTTTATACATATATATATATATATATTTGCCCACAACCCCTCACTCCTTCTCAGTTTGATCTCCCCTTCCCTCATGCCCCACCATGTCATTAATTGTCTTCATATCAAAGTTGAATACACAGGATTTTTACTTCTTCATTCCTGTGATGCTTCACTAAGAATAATGTTTCACCTCCATCCAGGTTATTACAAATGCTGTAAAATCTTCATTTTTTTGATGGCTGAATAGTACTCCATAGTGTACATATACCACAGCTTACCAATCCATTCCTGGGTTGAAGGACATTTAGGCTGTTTCCACATTTTAGCGATTGTAAATTGGGCTGCGACAAACAGCCTAGTACAGGCCATATATTCTTTAGTTAATAATAAATTATCAGCATTGGTGAATTAATTGTAACAAGTGTACTATACTAATATAAAAGTTTATAATAGGAGAAATTAGGTATGAGCTATATGAGAAATGTCCTTACTATTGACATAATTTTTCTTTATATCTAAAAGAGTAATAAAATCACAAGTTTATTTTTTAAAAAGAGTATTCAAATTAAAATGTTATGTTACTTTCAGAGAAACAAATATAAAACAAAAGTAATTTTCTATCATAAATGGTAAAAAATAGTAGACATTGAAATCACATCTTTAAGTGCTGAAAGAAAACAACTGCTTATCTTGACTTCTAATGCCAGTAAAAAATGTTCTTCAAAAATTAAAGAGAAAGATATTTTATCCAAACACAGTGGGAATTTATTACCACAATAAATACTAAAGGAAATTCTTTAGACGGAAAAAAAAATTATCCCAGATGGAAGCATTTAAATCAAGAAGGAATAAAAAGCCCAGAAATGGATAAACATGTGGATAAATCTAAGTTAATATTAATTTCTAAAAATATTAATAATGTATTGTGGTGATTAAAATTTATGTAGAAATAAAACATTTACTATCCTCATAAAAGGCAGTAGAAGGCAGGAGTAAATAAAATATTCTAAGATATTTGCATTGGCACAAGGAGTATAAGAGATGTAATATAAGCTAGACTCTAGTAAGTCAAGAATGAGTGTTGTAAAATCTAAAATAACTTCATATATATAATATAATATTTTATCTATATAATTTTATATACATAAAGCCATATATATGTGTGTGTATGAGAAAAATCACTTAATAAAAAAATGTCATTAATCGTTAGCAGATAAGAAAAAAGGAACAGATAGATAAAGAATAAATAGGATAAATAGAAAATTAGTAGCAAGATGATAGGTTTAACCTCATATGTCATTAGTTGTATGAAATGTAAATGGACCACGAACAACAATAAAAACAATGATTTGGGGGCTAGATAAAAAACAAAACCCAACTATATAGTTCATATAAGAGATAAGATTTAAATATAAAGAACAGAAAGACTAAAAGTGAAAGCATGAAAAAGGATAAGTCATTAAAACATTTACCCAGAGAAAACTAGTCTATATTTATATTTAAAAAGTGAACCTTAATGCAAGAAATATTAACAGAGATGCAGATATATTTCATAATAATAAAAAGAAAAAATACTATTCTAAATTTCTACATTTCTATGCACCTAATAACTTTGCTTCAAAATATATAAAGCAAAAAATTGACTGAACTAAAAGGAGAAATAAGCAAATCTGTAATCACAGGTAGAGATCACTGTAAAACAGTTAACTCTGTTAACCCTTCAAAAAACAAAGAAGCAAATTATCAATAAGAGTATTCAAGATTAAAAAGTAGAATTAACAAATACACTTGAATAACATATGCAGAATGCTTCATCCAACAACTGAAGAATAAAGATTCTTTTTCAGTATGTGAAAAATTAACTTTATGTGGAGCCAAAAAAAAAAAAACCAATGGACAAATATTAAGAGAGTGAAATCATATACAGTATGTTTTCTGGCAACCATGGATCTAAGTGGGAAATCAGAGTCAAAGATAACTTGAAAATGAAACAGCATGCTTCTAAATAATCCATGGGTCAAATAATGAATTATGATATATATTAGAAAATATTTTGAAGTGAGTTTTAACCAGAAGATGATATATCCATATGTGGGATAAAGCTGAGGCAGTGCTTAGAGGGAAATTATAATTTCAAATGTGTATATTAGCAAAAAAAAAAAAAAAAAGATGAAGAGCAATGATCTAAGCATTCATCTAAAAAAATTGCTATTCTACTTGGTTTAATAAGTAAATAAGTAATTAAAGCCACAGGGACTAGAACAAAGGAAATAATAGTAAGAATGTAATAAATTAATGAATGAAATAAAAAGCAAACATACAATGGAGAATATAAACAAAGTCAAATTTAAAAAATAAACCAATAAATCCCTAGCAAGATGACAAGGGGAATCAAATATGAAAAATGGAATATCATTACAAAGTCTACAGATATTGAAAACTATAAAAGAACATTACAAGCAAATATGGCAAATAATTTGAAAATATAGAAGACAGCATGTTAACAATTCCCTTTTAACAATTCTTTAAATTGATACAAGAAAAAACAAAAAAATCTAAATAATCCCATACCAATTAAAGAAATTGAATTTTTAATATAAATTTCTGAAAAATTCCAGGCCCAGGTAATTATACAATGATTATTCTAAACAAGAAATGAAGAAATTTCTAGAGCATAGTACAAAATGGAAAACTTCCAAACTTATTTTAGAAAGCTGGTATAACATGAATATTAAACCTGTGAAGGACATAAAAATAAATTTACAGACCAGTATTCTTTATGAACAGAGATGCAAAATTCACTCCCCCCCCCAAATACAGGCCAATTAAATATAGCAGCATGCAAAAAGATAATTCATCACAAATGTAAACTTTTTTAAATGAATGTAATTCACCACATTAACAAAATAGGGAAGAAAAATACATGAATTCAATAATACCCAACATTTGCTCATAATTTTTTTTATTTCAGGTTAATGATGGTACAAACAACAATGTTACAATGTTTACATTTGTTAAGTAGAGTCCCTCTTGTAGATATGTACCACACTGAAGAAGTATACCATATACCCTTACAATGTGCTCATTAAGTGCGAGCACATCCTTCCCTTCTCCCTCCTCCTGTCTCCCACCTCCCTTCCTCCCTTTCCCCACAACTTAAATTGAATTGAGTTTTTCTCTTGTGTGGGTGAAAAGTAAAACAATTAATTTTTTTAAAAATAACATAGGAGAATATCTTCATAACTTTGAGATAGACAAAAACATAATAAATGGTACATATGAAGGAAAATTGTAAAAGAAAATACTGACAAATTAGACTTCACTAAAATTAAGAACTTTTGTTCACCAAAAGATGCAATTTAAGCAGCAAAAGGGAAATTACTATAAATAAGATGTTTAGAAAACACACACCTAATAACCACTGATAAACAGAATACACAAAGAATTCCTATGAATCAATAACAAAATACAGACAACCTAATAAAAAAATGGGCAAAACACTTGAACAGGCACTCTTTTGCAGTAACTACTAAAGCTGAACTTTTGTTTACCCTTACACCTAGCAATGTCATTCTCTTACCTAAACTTGGCTGCCCGAATCTTCACTTGGTTCACAAAGAAAAAGTTTATTATCTAGTCTCATTCATCAAGTTTACTATCAGAGAGACATAGAGGGTATTTAGGGCTCTTTATACCAAAATCAAACTACTTCAGCAATAAAAAACAAGTTTTGTGTCTTGTGTAACAGAAGAAAAATCTAAGGGTAAAGATAATTTCATTTAATGTTTTATTCCAGAACTGACGTGATGCCATCAGGACCCAGCCATTCTTTCTTGGCACTGCTCACTGTGTTGAGTTTATTCTCAGGCCCCCGTGTGATGGCAAATTAGTACCAACAACTCTAGCCCTCCTTCTTCAAGTTCAGTTAAATATTGAACATCTTCCCCCAGTAATTCTATTGTAAGCTGAAAGACTCACTCTAATTGGAAGAATTTGAGTAATGTATTCAACACTGAAACAATAAATGGAATTACATTGATTAGTCAGGCCTGGGTTGTATGCTCAGGCTGAACCAAGCCTTGTGGCTGGAGGAATGCAAAGTGTTGGTGACCCATTTAAAAGTTGTACTCTCCTTGTAGAGTCAGGATCCTCACTAGATCAACATGTACTGAGCTATCAATGGACAAAGAAACATTGGGGCATTAGCCCTAGCAAAAAGGGATACTGAAGAGATTGAAACCATAAACATGTCCCCCAGAGGGTTGTTGTGAGACTGAGTTTCAGAGAGCAAAGCCACAGGTTTTGGAATTAAAAGGTGGATTTAAGAATAGCTTTTCCTAAAAACTTAAGAAAATGATGTCTATTGAAGGCTGTGAAGATAGAAACAGGCCCTCAGGCCTTAACTCTGCCAGGCATTCTTCCCTCAGGTGCTGGCTGGCTGCAAGGGCAGAAAAGGGAGGCACCTCATGCTGGGGGAACAGGTTGGCAGACAGTCTCCTACAGTGTCTGGATACAATCCCACATGGCCTTCATGGAGGAAGGCTGGGATCTTGATTAGGAGCCAGGAGTCTGGTGGCTTGGCCAGGCCTGGGTGTCCAGGATTGGCGGGAGGTACCTTCCGCACACTATCTCTCCATAGCACCATCTGCAGCTGCCTTCTGCATTTGGCTCAGGGACAGTGTTGCCAATCATGTCAGGGGATTGCTGGGCCTTCTGTAAGCAAGACTTGGGAAAGGCCATATTTGACACTTGGCTGCTCTCTTGGATGCTAAAAGTCCCAGCTTAGGTTAAGAAACATGACAGAAAAAAAATGTGGCGTGACGCCTGAGGACACTCAGCCCTGAGCCAGCAGATCAGAAAGGACAGATGAAGGAAATGAATGAAGGAGGCATGGAAAGTATCCATGGCCTTGGGGCTGCTAAAAGACATTTAGCACACTTGAGGATTTAGTTTTAAGACCACTTGTAGCTCAAAATAAGGAGAAAGTGAGAGAAAATAAGGAGGAAAGTGAGAGAAAAGGAAAAGTAGATTCATTCATTCTTCTCTTGTCTTTTTCTTAGAAGTTAAAGGGATAGGTAAAAAAGTCAAGTGCTCACTCAGTTAAGGTCAAACTGAAGAGTGCCGGATCCCTTTCCATTGTCATGGGGAGGCTGTAGGTAGGGTGGGGTTAGTGAGGGCAGATCCAACGGGACAGTGGGTTAGGCAGGTCATGCCACAAAAAGAAGGTCAAGACAAGAAGCCATGACTTGGAAAAATACTGGAGATCATTCTAATATAGAAGAGCAAGAGCCAAGAGATACACTGGCAAACCAGAGGATCCAGTCAAGTTTTGTTTTATTTTGGTTTCTTTCACGTTTTTTTTTTACTTTGCTCTGTCCTATGTCCCATCAGGGCCCTGAAATCAAAAGATTTCCCCTTCAGCCCCATTCGTGTAAGAGCTAATACATCACCTTACCCTGGGACATTGTATTCATCAGATCACCAACTTGGGCCTCCTTTTCTGGAGAAGGCAATGCCATCTTCCCTTCTGGGTAACTGGTCTTGTCCCACTTTCTCTAAATATGAGAAAACCACTTCTTAAGGAAGCCCCAGGTGCTAGGAGTCATTCCCATGCTGAAAATGATCATCAAACAATGATTGACTGCACTCTTCAATGAATAAATTGACAGGTAAATGATGCAGTGTTTACATTCCTTCTGTTGAACAAATGTCAAACATTTCTGAAGCTTTCAGGGCTGCTAAACAAAGAGATACTCATGTCTCATAAGAGGTGGAATGTGATGATGGCAGAGGCTTTTTTCCAGCTCTGGGTTCTCTTCCAGCTGTTGGGCTTCTCATTTACTGGGTGATCAGAAACCTCTCATATCATTTCTCCTGGACTCAGTATTTTCATCTATAAATTGGTGATTATTTTGCTGGTTCTATCCACATGAAAAGTTGTAAGAAGAAGAAAGGAAGTGATAGATATGAAAAGACATCCATGGAGGACTGGCTAAACCTTTATGTAAGGCTAAAAAAATCTATATGGAAGGTTCTTAAAAGCTTAGGACAAAATTCCTTGTTAAGGAAAATTTGGTCAATAAACAGAGAAAAGAAACAAAAAAAATATAAAATTGCCATGCAGGTTACAATGAGAGCATTTGAAGAAGTGTGGGGCAGCCTAAGGGGGCAGAGTGGCAAGGGCGCCTAGACCTAAGGAAGAAAGGCAGATGTTGACAAAAGAAGAAAGAAGGGAGAAAGGACAGAGTGGACCTCTCACCAGGGAAAAGCCTGGGACACAAGAAGGGAAAACTCCACCAAGCAGGTCCTAGAGGTGGGAAGGGCCTTGAACTTTTCACAATGTTAAAGCCAACAGTTTCTTTTTGAATTGTAAAATGCCCTCCCATCATTCCCCTGAGCCTGTCTTACTTGATTACTTTATGTAGGGCATTTGAGGGGGTGGTAATAAAGAGAGGGGTATGTTCCACATTTGGGTTGACTTAAGGTGGAGGGAAAAAAGAGCCACAGAAGAAAAGATTAAAGATGAGATTGAAAGTCCAGTAGGAAAGGGAAGTCAGAGCAAAAGATGAAAACAAAACAAAACAAAAAAATATTAAGCCCTTCAAAATTCACAATAATCTTGTGAGGACATTGGCCCTAATAACAAATGTGATAGAAGGTTGAAACATTTTTATTTCTCTATTAATTATTATCATCGCAGTAGCCTTTCAAGGCAGGAGTGCTTAATACTCATGTGTGTTTTAGTTTGAAGGGTCAGAAAGGGCTCTAAAAGCATGCTTGCTTGACTGAATATGGACCTACATTTAATGAATTAAAATGTCAGAACAGTCTTGGTGTCCTGTAGAGACAGGTATCCAAAGGCTTAGGGAGATCAGAATGGCAAAGTGGATTTCTCATATTAAACCTACATACCCACCTAAGGAAGGTTCAGAGAATATACCTTTCACCATAACTGTAGAAAATAAATTAGTGAAGGATGCTGCAGCTTCTTTAAGGAGCTCTGTGGTTATTCTCCTCTGTGAGTCAAAAATTATAGTGAGGATTTGTACATTTAAAACAGTAGCCTTAAATGCAGTAGTATCACTGGGTCCCAGAATGGCAGGGCAAAGTGTCAGCATTTAATTACAAAAGGCCAGGTGGATGTGAACCCTCTGTATGGAAAACAGAGTCAAAGCTATAAGTAAAATAGACTGGTTTGCTGACACCTATGTACAGGCCAGTTAATCTTACTATCCCTAGAAAGAAATTAGATAGAAAATCTATGAATTTTTACTTGATTTGTATGGTAAGGCGAGTTTTAAGTTGAGAGAACAGAAGTCTAACTTAAATCAGTGAAACAGAGTCATAACACCTCAATCAATTCTCAGACTTGAGCCACTTTATAGACCCCCAAATTCCTGAAATGAGAGGGAATTTGGGCCACCTTGAGGACATACTCCAGTACACTGCCAAAAACACATACTGTTAATCTTTCTCTAAAACTTCTCTCAAAGGGACTAAAGACTATACACAAGAGTAACTGTACTGGGAATAAGGGAAATAATCAGACTTTGGGAGTATTACTGGATGCTAACTCTAAATTAACCCTAATTCCTAGAGGGCCAAATGTGGCTAGTCCACCAGCTGGAGCAAGAGGTACCATGGATTAAATGTTTGTGTCCTCTGCAAAATTTATGTTAAAATTAAATGCCAATATGGTAGTAGTAAGAAGTAGGACCTTTAAGGGGTGATTATGTCATGCCTTTGTGATTAGGATTAGTGATCTTATAAAAGAGCTAACCAGGCTCCATTTTCTCTTCAATCCTTTCTACCACAAGAGGACACGACATTCAAGGCATCATCTTAAAAACAGAGATCAAGCCCTCACCAGACAGACTTTTCGGTGCAATGATCTTGAACTTCTCAGCCTCTGAAATTGTGAGAAAGTAAATTTTTGTTTTTCATATGTTACCCAGTCTCAGGTATTTTGTAACAGCAACACAAATAGACTAAAACAAGGGGCTTATGGAAACCAAGTGATAAATGGGGTTTAAGCTCAAGGCCATACTATAATGGGCCCAGTAGCTCCCTGAATCTATTTATCCTATGGTTATTCTCCCAATTCTGGAATGCCTAACTGGAATAGTCATATTTGGAGTCACACAACCAATTGGCAGAATCCAAGGTTTTTTCCCTGACTATGGAGAGAAGACATTTATTGTAGAAAAGCCAAGTGGTAATTGGTAGAACTGCTTCTGCTTACAAAAATAGTAAAACAAAGTATCGCATCTCTGGAGGGACTGCAAAAATTAGTGCCCACTATAAATGTGTTGAAAGATGCAGGGGTGGTGACTTCCATCACATTCCCTTTCACCTTGCCTATGTGGTCTGTGCAGGAAACAGGTGGATCTTGAGAATGGCAGTAGATTATCATTATACGAAATCAGGTAGTAACTCCTATTTCAAATGCCATTCTAGATATGTTTTTGCTACTTGAGCTAATTAACACATACTCTCATACCTGGTATGCAGCTATTGATTTGGAAAATGCTTTTTCTTGATACCTGTTAGTAAAGTTTACCAAATGCAGTTTGCTTTCAACTGGCAAGGCCAGCACTATACCTTCACCAGCCTACCCAGTGGCACATCAACTCTCCAGTCATACATCAAAATTCAGTTCATAGGAACCTTGATTATTTTCCATAGTCACAAAAAGATCATGCTGGTTAATTACATAGAAGATATTAGGCTGATTGGATCCGTTAAACAGAAAATAGCAACTACTCTAGGCATCTTATTAAGACATTTGCATGCCAGTGGATGGGAAATTGACCTATAAAAATCTATCTCAGTGAAATTTCAAGACATCCAGTGGTGTGAGACATGTCAAGATACCCTTTCTAACAACAGGGAAAAGTTGTTGCATAATCCTACAACCAAAAAAGTGGCATAGTGCCAGTGCAGCTCTTTAGATTTGGCAGCAATGCATTCCTCATTTGGGTGTGCTACTCCAGCTGATTTACCAAATGACCTAAAAAGCTGCTAATTTGGAGGAGCATCAAGAATAAAAGAAAGCTCCACAGTGGGTCCAGGCAGTTATTCAACCTTCCCTACTTGATCCAGAAGGTGTTCTGGTACTTGACATACCAATGGCAGATAAAATTGCTGTAGGTGAATTACAGCTCAGACTTTCAGGATTTTGGAACAAGGTCCTGTCATCTTCTGTAGACAATGTCTCTCCTTTAGAGAAACAGCTTTCAACTTACTGCTAAACTTTAAAAGAGACTGAGCACTTACTCATGAGCCACCGAGGTATCATGTGACCTGAGCTTCTCATGATGAACTGACCCACCCAACCATCAAGAATGCACTAATACAACCTTATTGGAAGGAAGTATGGAGAATCCCCAAAGAACTCAAATTAGACCTCCCATATGGTCCTAGAATCTCATTGCTAGGCATCTACCCACTCATTTTATCATAGGACATTTATACTGGACTTGCAGCCCAATTTACAATCACCAAAATGTGGAAACAAAGTAAATGCCCACCAACCCAAGAATGGATTAACAAGCTGTGGTATATGTATACCATGGAATACTATTCAGCCATTAAAAAAGATGGAGACTTTACATCTTTTGTATTAACATGGATGGAGGTAGAGCACATTCTTCTTAGTAAAGCATCACAAGAATGGATAAACAAGAATTTAATGTACTCAGTTCTAATTTGAAGGCAGAAGATGAGTTAATACAAGGGGGTAGGGAAATGAGGTAGTGGGGAGAGGGGAGGAGGACAGGGAACATGGTGTATAGCACACATTTGGGGGGCAGAACGCCCCCAAAGGGACTTTACATAACAAATACAATCAGTGTAACCTAATTCTCTGTACACTCGATATACCCCAAACAATTAAAAAAAAAAAAAAAAGAAAAGAAAAAAGAAGATCACATCTGTTATCAAATGGATATGGTGTATATAATACTGGGCTCATGTAGGACCTGGAGGCATAAGTAATTTGAAGGAGAAAATGGCCCAAATGCCCATGCTATGACTCCTGCCTCATTATCTTTGCTATTTCAGCCTGCATCTATGGCCTCATGAGGTGCTTCCTATGAGCAGTTAAATGAGGTTGAGAACATTGTAATTTGGCTCTGAGTGTTCCTCAGTTGCTACCAACACATGAACAGTTAGAACGCTACAGCATATTTTTGAGACATCTCTGAAAAGATAGTGATGAAGGCAAATCCTCTAGTATGCATTACTTTGAGTAGCCCACTTGGCTGTTCATAGGAAAGAGAAATAGGCCAGAAGTACAAGTCTATACTAATTTATAGGCTATGGCAAGTGATTTGGCTGAATGGTCAGGGACCTAGAAGAAACATGATTGGAAAACTAATGATAATGTCTGAAGAAAAAGGTAAGTGGGTAGATTTCTCCAAATAGGCAAAGGAAGACAAGATATTTGTAGCCCTTGTGAATGCTTACCAAAAATGTGACATTAGCAAAGAAGAATTTTAATAATAAAGTATAAAAATAACTTGTTTTGTAGATACCAGCCAGATTCTTTCCTCAGCCATTCCTGTCATCCCAATGCACTCATGAGCCAAGTGGCCATGGAAAAAGGGATGAAAGTTAAACATGGACTCTGTAACATAGATATCCACAAGTACAATCTAGATATAGCCATTGCTGAATGCCCAGTTGCCAGCAGCAAACCCCCACACTGAGCTCACAGTATGACAACATTCCCCAGAGTGAGTGATCAGCTGACTACCAGGTGGCTCATTGAGTATCTTTTACTGCTTCTGAAATGGAAGGGGTAGTGCTTTGCTCCAAACTATAACATACATTTAGTTCAGATGTAGATGTGCTTTCCCTATCTATAATGCTTCTTCCATATAGCCCATCCATTGATTGACACAGTGACTTATCCACCATGATAGCATTTCACACAGTATTATTTCTGATCAAAGAACTCACTTCACAGAACAGGACATGATATGCACCAATGGGCTCATGCTTATGGAATTCACCAGTTTTACAATGTTTCTAATTATCCCAAAGTAGCTGGCTTGACAGAAGATAGGAATGGCCTTCTGAAGACACAATTACAGTGCCAGTTAGGTGACAGTACAAGTGGGGCTTGAGCTAATGTTCTCAGGAAACCATGCATGCTCTCCATCAGCATCAAATTATATGGCGCTGTTGCTTCCTCACGTGGTATTCATGGATTCAAGAGTCAAGGGTTGGGGCTCAGCACCTGTGGCTCAAGTGGCTAAGGCGCCAGCCACATACACCCAGGTGGCGGGTTCGAATCCAGCCCGAGCCTGCTAAATGATAATGATGGCTGCAACCAAAAAAAATAGCCGGGTATTGTGGCGGGCGCCTGTGGTCCCAGCTACTTGGGAGGCAGAGGCAGGAGACTCGCTTGAGACCAGGAGTTGGAGGTTGCTGTGAGCAGTGATGCCACGGCACTCTACCCAGGGGGACAGCTTGAGGCTCTGTCTCAAAAAAAAAAAAAAAAGAGTCAAGGGTTGGAAATGGTAGTGACTTCACTCACTATCATCCCTAGTGGCCCATGTACTCTGCTAGTATAAATATCTTAGGCTCATAAGGGAGAAATGCTTTCACTAGAAAACACAGCAATGTTTCCTTTGAAGTTGAGATTGTTATCTGGCCACTTTGGTGTCTTCATGCCTTATGAATCAAGAGGCAAAGAAGGTATAGGCATACCTTTCAGATATTGCAGGTTCAGTTTCAGATCACTGCAATAAAGCAAGTATTGCAATAAAATACATAATGTTTTTGGTTTCCAGTCCATATGAAAGTTTTGCTAAGTGTTCAGAAGCATAATATATTAAACACATATGCTTCAATTTAAAATAATTTGCTGCTAAAAATGCTAATGCTCACTTGAGTCGTCAGTGCACCACAATCTTTTTTGCTGGTGGAAGGTCTTGTCTCAGTGTTGATGGCTGTTGACTGATCAGGTTTGCTGAAGATTGGGGTGGTTATCATAATTTCTTAAAATAAGATATCAGTAAAGTTTGGCATATCAATTGACTCTTTCAAGAAGATTTCTCTGTAGCATGTGATGCTGGTTATTAGCATTTGACCCACAATGGAACTTTTTTCAACATTGGAATAAATCCTCCCAAACTCTACCACTACTTTATCAGCTAAGTTTATATAATACTCTAAAGTTCTTTTGCTTTCCTTCCAACAATATTTACAGCATCTTCACTAGCAGTAGATTCCATCTCAAGAAAACACTTGCTCATTCCTAGGAAATAAATCTTTATTTTTTTAAATTATGAGATCATAGGAATTCAGGCAAATCTTCAGCCTCCACTTCTAACTATAATTTTATTTTCATCATATCTGCAGTTACTTCTTCCACTAGGACTTGGACCCAAAAAAATCACACATGAATATTGTAATCAATTTCTTCCAAACTCCTGTTAATGTTGCTATTCTTGCCTCTTCCATGGATTATAAATGTTCTTAATAACATCTAGAACAGTGAATCTTTTGCAGAAGACCAATTTACTTTTTTCAGATCCATCAAATAAGATAATACCTACAGCAGCTATAGCCTTACACAAAGTATTTTTAAATAATAAGACTTGAAAGTTGAAATAACTTCTTGATCCATGAGCTGTAGAATGGATATTGTAACAGGAGGCATGGAAGCAACATTAATCTCCTTGTACATTTCCATCACAGCTCTTGGGTGACTAGGTACATTGTCAGTGAGCAATAATATTTTTAAAGGAATCTTTTTTTCCGAGTAGTAGGTCACAACAGTGGGCTTAAAATATTCAGTAAACCATGCTAAAAACAGTTGTGCTGTCACCTAGGCTTTGTTGTTCCATTTCTACAGCATAGGCAGAATAGATTTAGCCCTAAGATTTTTAAAATAATAAATGAGCATTGGCTTCATCTTAATGACACCAGCTACATTACTCCCTAACAGGGGAGCCAATCTGTCTTTGAAATCTCAAAGCATAAAACTGACTTCTCTCTAACTATGAAAGTCCTAGATGATACCTTCTTTACATAGAAGATTGTCTTGTCTACATTAAAAATCTGTTGTTCAGTGTATCCACATTCATAAATTATCTTATCTACATATTCTAAATAACTTGCTGAAGTTTCTATATCAGCACTTGCATGCTTCATCTTGGACTTTCATGTTATGAAGATTGTCTCTTACCTTCAACCTCATGAACCAACTTTTGCTAGCTTCAAACTTTTTTCTGAAGCTTTTCACATGGCTCAGCCTTCACAGCACTGAATAGAGGGCTTCACTCTGGATGAGACTTTGACTGGTTCAATTTTCCATTCAGACCACTGAAACTTCTTCCTTTCTATTAGCAATAAGGCTGTTTCACTTTCTTATCTTTTATTAGTTCTCTGGAATAGTACTTTTAATTTCCTTCAAGAACTTTTCCTTTAAATTCACAGCTTGACTGTTCAGTGCAAACCTAACTTTTACCTATCTTGGCTTTCTGTATGCCTTCCTCATTAAGCTTAATCATTTTCACCTTTGATTTAAAGTGAGTAATAGATAACTCTATCTTTCACTCGAGCACTTAAAGACCACTGTATAGTTATTACTTGGTCAAATTTTAATATTGCGTCCCAGAAAATAAGGAGGCCTAAGGAGAGAGAGAGAGATAGGGGAATGGCTGGGTGATGGAGCCATCAGAACATACATACATGTGTTGATTAAATCTACCATGTTATATGGGCATAATTCATGGAACCCCAAAACAGTTATAATAGTAACATCAAAGATCGCTGATCATTGATCACCAGAATAGATATAATAATGATGAAAAGGTTCAAAATGTTACAAGCATTACCAAAACGTGACACAAACACATGAAGTAAACACACCCTGTTGAAAAAATGGCACCAATAGGCTTGCTTGATGCAGGGTTGCCACAAACCTTAAATTTGTCAAACAGACAAGACCTACAAAGCACAACAAAGTAAAGCACAATAAAACAAGGAATTCCTCAGTTACAAAGTCCAGTTACCACCATGTGTCTGCTTGCAGAACTAAGACCATAACAGTTATGAGTATCCATTCCTTATAATGCATATCTTTATACGAACGCTAATTAGAATTTTATTTTCTTCTATCTTCTATTCCCTTACCATCTAACATAAGATGCAATAGTGATAGTTAGCTTTGTATTCCAGTATTTAAACTAGGGGATATTAAAGAAAACATCATCCAAGTACTTTATAGTACTTTAAATATTACAGTCTTTAAACTAGGGGGTATTAAAGAAAACATCATCCAAGTACTTTATAGAGGAAAGTGTTAGTATGTTTTCAGTTGTATGCAGAATACTTGCAGCATCTTAGGTATGGGTATAACTTTGTTATTGCCTTTATCTGAAGATAAAGTATGTTTAAGGTGGTCTGTGAAGATGTCAAGTTGACAAGGGCTTGACTGTGATAGTCAGTTTTACAAGTCAACTTGGCTAGGCTATAATCCTAATCATTCACTGAAATACTAATATAGGCATTTCTGTGAAGATACTTTGTAGATGTGGTTTAAGTTCATTATAAATTGACTTGAGTAAGGAATATTATGCTAGATAATCTGAGTGGGACTGATTGAATCAGTTGAAAGACCATGAGAACAGAGCTGAGGTTTTCCTGTTGGACAGCAGCTTGGATTCCTGCCTGAGAGTTCCACCCCGCCCTTCCTGACAGCCTGCCTTGAGGACTTCAGACTTGCCTATTGGCCCTTACAATGGTGCAAGGCAGTTCCTTGCAATTATTTCACCTCCTGGTTCTGCTTCTCTGAACCCCAGCTCACATAATTGGTTATATGGTATCACAAGTATAAATATCATTAAATATAAATAATATTCAGTGGGGTCTGATAACAATCACCTGATTTATCTCCAATAGTTCAGATATTCAAATTACACAGATTTCTCTAACCATGTGATTTGGGAAAAGCTAGTTAATCTCTCTCTCCAAGCCTCTTTGTTTTTTTCTTTTCTTTCTCTCTTTTTTTTTTTTTTTTTAAGACAGAGTCTCACTATGTTGCCCTCCATAGAGTGCTGTAACATCACAGCTCACAGCAACCTCAAACTCTTTGGCTTAAGCCTTAAGTGACTCTCTTGCCTCAGCCTCCCTAGTATCAGGGAATACAAATGCCTACCACAACACCTGGCTTTTTTTTTTCTGTAGTTGTCATTGTTGTTTAGCAGACCCAGGCCAGGTTTGAACCTGCCAACCCTGGTGTATGTGCCCAGCACCCTAACTGAACTACAAGCGCTGAGTCTCCAAGCCGCTTTCTGAAATGGGTCTGATAACACTGTCCTTCTAAGGTGTGATAAGGGTTAAAGTGAGCACCTATACCTGGCTCATCCCTTCTATGATTCATTGCTACAGCAATTAATGAACCTTGTTATCACATGAGGGAGATTGTCCAGGGGAAGACTACAGTCTCCTTTTGCCAAGTTGCATCTGTTGATCCTCTCCTTAACGTTGTTCCTTTTTAATCAAACACCATGATCTCTAGACTGAAATTAATTACTTCCTTGAATCAGGTAACAAATAATTAAACAGAAAAGCTGTGGTCTTTATCTGAAGTTTCCCAATTCAGACTTTTCAACAAAAACAACAACCACTACTACTACTACTAGTACTCATTTAAGGAGTTCTTTTCTTCCTTCCCACAATAGTTTTTGGAAAACCTCAGCCTCTAGTCATCTAAAATGACAGAAGTTCTATATTTGCAGGGTCCTCTCTCTGAGTGTTCTCTGCCTAACGCTTTTTATGCTGTTATGATAACTTACACCTTTAACTCTATTAACTTCTTTAATCGTCACAACAGCACTATGGAGGCACATACACAAAATTATCCCCACTTCACAGATAAAGACAAAAACACAGACAACATTTTTGTCTAACCATGTCCACATGGCTAGATAGTCACATGGCTAGGCAGTGACAGAGACAGGCTTTGAACCTCAGAAATGTGGTTCCAGAGTCTGAGCCCTTAACCATTATTCCATGCAACCTCTCTCACTGAGACTGCTCCATCTTCTAATAAGAGCAATTAGGTCTAGAAAGACAATGGTTCTGCAACTGGATAAAAACATGGGTGATGGGATAAGTTGTCTGAACAGCGAGTGTTAAATAATCGTCACTTTCTTGGGTGACCCCAGACTTGCGTGCCTGTGAGGATCTCATCCATCTACTGATGCTGCTTGGTCTCCCTCTGTCTAGGTGGGAGATGCACTCAAACTATGAAGGCTCCTTACAGTTTCTTGAGACAATGATAAAAGTGACAATTTGCTAAAAACTATCTTGTTTGTGCAAACATGACAAGCCACTACTGAAGTTAACAGGACCCTCAATTATTGAGCTGGAGACTGCCCAAGATTCTGAATATCTGAGAGTTCACCACAAGGCTGGCTGCATGAGAGACTCACAGGTAAAGGATCCATGAAAAAGGGCATGTGCTCTGTCCATGGTATCCATCAGGCACTGTGTCTTGGGATGAAGGAAAGAGGGAGAGAGAACAACAGCTCCAACTCCCTGAACACTGGCACATGCCTGGCAGCAAGGCCTGGAACTCAGTGTGACAGGGATGGTCTCCAGCATCCACCCCTCTGGACGGTGATTCCTTCTTGCAGGGACCCAGTGGCTTGTATTTGCCCCTCATTTTATGAAGCACATTCTCCATTCCCTGAGCACTCTCTTGCTCCACACAAGTGTTTGCCTATTCTAACCTAGTTCTCATTTTCAACTTTAGCTGTCAAAAAATCACCTGGGGAGCTTTAAAAAGTCCAAATGCCCATGCAGCACTGCCAGCACTAAACTAGGATCTCTCGGGTATAATCCAGGCATCTGGGTTTTTTAAAGTTCCCAGGTGATTCCCATACACAGCCAAGGTCAAGACCACTGAACCAATTCCTCGGAGCAATATGGGAATTTGAATCATCTACTTTTGTGAGTCCTTGAGCTGCATAAGAAAGGTCTCAACACCGTGACCACTCCCTGTGGACTGACAGATCCTTCTCTCCGTTGTGAGAATGCTTTGTCTGGGAAAGGAGCAGTGTTCCTCTGAGCAGAACCAGAGCAAGATATCTACATGTCATAATGATATGTGGGTCATTATGAAAGTTTTGAGGTACACAAAAATCAAGAAATATAAAATCCTTGTGGACAGGAATAATGTATAAACCGAGGAAGTTGAAGCTTTGCATGGTTGTATCAGAAAGGACGCTGTAGACTATATTTCTTGGAAGTGAAATGATGGAGTATAACACAGTCTGTCTCAATGGAAATGATGGAATATAACATAGTCTGTCTCAAAACTTTCATTGTGACAAACTTTCAGTGTGTGCCCCTGTGAGAGTTGGGAACACCTGGTTGTGCTTCATAGAGGCTTCAGGATAATCCGAGATAGCTGAAATGCTGAGAAATTGTTGACCTCCAAGAGGCTGGTCCTCCCTAGCCTCCAGGAGAGCCCCGGGTGTGTGCTCTGGGTGAGGCCGAGTACACTGTGTGCAGTCCACACCTCTCTCTTTGTATCTACTCACTCACATACGAGAACTGCATGCCACCAGCAAAGCTGTAAAACCAGGCCCTGAAGAACATTATTAGACCAAGATGGAATCAGGAGGTGCTGCCCCAGCAAGGACAGATGAGCCACATTTAGATCCTGTGATAGGGCTGATTTGTGATGGGAGGAATAGCCACTTCACCCACTGGAATCTGAAATCATAACTAGAGTGTCTAAAAAAATTTTACCTGGCCGAGCAGAGGGATGTGTGGAAGACATAAGGGCCAGCGGTTTCTCAAGTCTTCACCACTTGCCATCTTTCTGCTTCCTGAAAAAACTATCCTTCCAAGATCCTCGAATAGGAGTAATGCCTGTTTTTTTAAGTCTCCAGTGTGTAGCAGAAGGAACTATCACTTCCTAGCATCTGTGTTAGATACTTCAAGTCTATTAAATTACTTAATCTTCTAAATCAGCAGTTCTCAACCTGCGGGTTGCGACCCACAGGAACTATATTAAAGGGCTGCGGTATTAGGAAGGTTGAGAACCACTGCAACAGTCCCAATTTTATGATAAAAGCCTTTTCACTCTATGTTAAACTGAAGATGTGTGGAATTAGGTATATTTCCTGAAGAGATAGAAGTTTCAGGATTTCTGCTCATGCACCTCTTTCTGGAGCAGAATCTGGTCTTTCCTCCACTGTACACTGCACCGAGGTCTACAGTGATGCTCAATAGTTTATCTCCTGCTAAATTACTATTAGTAACTCTAATTTACCAAGCTCTTTTGTGCACTAGGGATTCTGCATGAACTATATTAGTTCACGTGACATTCCTGAGAAGTGAATAATATTCCACCCATTTCACAAATGGGGAAACATTCAGCTGACTCTTTGAGGGCTCAGGGCCAGACAAGATGAAGCCAGGGTTTACTCCCAGGTCAGCGCTTCTCCATTTATCCCTGAGGGGACTGAGGAGGCTTTAAATCCCAAAGTGCTAAGGTATTCCGGATTCCAGACCCCACTCCCACTGACCACCCATCCCTCACAGGTGTTTTCTCACTCCATCTCTGCCCAAGGGTGACTCTAAACTTCAAAAATGACTTTAGAACTCTAAGCCTGCCACTGACAAGGCTGCGTGCATTTAGAATGCCAACAGTCCAACCCCAGAACTTACTTTGAAACATCTTTATAACATTGCAGCAGTCACTGTGCCCTTATGCTATTCCTAAAATTTATACCTAGCCTTTGTCTTAATCAGGCTGTGACCACAAATGCAAACAATAAATACCCTTCTTCTTTGATAGTAACAAATCCTTTCTAAAAGACACTCAAAGAAAAAGCACACAGGCAGTCAAGTTGCCGATTCATGGGCATATTAAGAACAATATTTATTATCTTTATTACATTTTCACAAGTTTCAAATGGAAAAACAAAGCCCTGTTTCTTTAAGGCTAGTGCACTTGCACTGTCTGTAGCCCCTCCCTTTTGTCCTTCCTATTTTGGCATTTCATTTGCAAGAAGTCTCCATCTCCCTTATTTACATGTGAAAAAACCTGGAGCATCATGTGGTGAGGGTTTGGGCAGACCCTGAATTCCATTCAATTCTCATTTCCTCTCTGACAGTCACCATTGAATCAATCATGTTCTCTCTGCCCTCTCTCTGACCACCTCGGAGATCTCAAATCGCTTTTCATCTAATGTGTCAATCACCCTCAGACCATGTCCACTTTTCATTACTAACACGCCATCACATGACCCGCTAATCTGTCACTTTCTGACAGCGGTTAGTGTGCCAATTGATTTAATTAGCAATCAATTAGCTTGTTACTATTGGAAGTAATTACCTTTTATAGAGAAAAGAGTGCAGCTGGTGAGGGCAATAAAATTGCACTAATAAAACTGCATCTACTCCTCTCCATCCTGGCGGAGTCACTGCACTCAGGGGCTGCCCAAATTACGGGTGACACACACATCTTTTGAGTAGTCCTTAGGGATGTATTGCTTCTCCTTATTACAAGCAAAGCTCCTTAGTCATTGATATTACCTAGAGCTGGTATTTTTAGAGGAAGACTGGGTCAATGGTTTGTGCTCATGGTACTCTCATAGCACACAGTTTTCAAAAGACTGATGCTTGGAGACAGGAAGAGACTTTAGAATTGCACCTAAACCCCTTTTTTTCAAAAATAAAATGATTAAGGTCCACCAAGGTTAAGTGACTTGGCCAAGGTCACGCAGATAGGCAGCACTGGAGCCCTGGAGAGAAACAAGCCTCTTGACTGCTAGCCTCTGCCCCACGTGTTGGAAAGTGGCCTCTTGGCACAATTCCTGCACCTGCTCACAGACTTTTAAGCCTGCATTTAAGTCAGCCATATATGTGACAGAAAAAAAACATTCGGAAGGCAGGCCCTCATGATCTCTAAGATAAAAGACAGTGTGATTTTAGAGAGTCACGTTTTGAAAAACACGTGGAGAAAAAACTGGCCCATCCAGTGAGATGTGGGGACAGCATGATCTTGGGTGGGTGGCACAGAAGTACAGCAATTTTTGGCGCGATTGCCTCTTCTTGTATATACAGACTTAAAATGTAGTCCCCCTCCCACTGACCCAGGGCTACAGTACATTTCCCGCACTTTCACTATAAAATTCAACCTCCAAACTAGTCCCCAGGCGCGCGATGACTCGCTACATTAGCTCTGTGGTGAACAGCAGAGGCAGTAATGAGATGACTAAGGAGACCCGGATTCCATTCATCATCCTGTTTGCTCCAATATAAGTGTTCTTTTATCAGCACTATTGGTACTGATGTCATCGCAGGAGGCATAAATCACCTCACCAGTGACAGGGTCCTATTAAGGGTCATGGCCTAAAATCATTACTGACAAATTAAGGATCACATTTGGCCATTTTGCCAGCAGTCCCTCAATTGGGGGTATGGCCTGGTTCCTCGTATCTGGTTAGAAATTAAATAGTCATTTAGAGTCAGGAACAGCCATGCAGGTTAATTCAAAGAGCAGCCTCCTCTCCCCCCACACCCTAAATTTGAGAATTGCACCATTGACTTCCGTAAAAGCAAGGCACTCCTCAGCAAAGTCCTGTGTCCTTATCATGAACTTTCCTCATTCCAATGGCCTTGGGGACATAGTACATAACATTATAAAGTGTATAATAGAACAATGGTCTTAGATCTGGGGTGGGTAGCCTGTGGCTTGTTAGAGTCACTAAGAATTCTCATTTGGAATTCCATCACCTTTGTCCACTGTCACTGCCTAATGTGACCACAGAGGACACTATTGGAGAGCAGATGAGATATAGATGAGACCTGAAGTGGTGAGGAGTTAATACTACCATATTTTTCTATAAA
Source organism: Otolemur garnettii (assembly GCF_000181295.1). NCBI lineage: Eukaryota > Metazoa > Chordata > Mammalia > Primates > Galagidae > Otolemur > Otolemur garnettii. The sequence goes on from NW_003852454.1 coordinate 4,084,571, forward strand.
CTTACCCCAAATTAAAAGAAAAATGGCTTTTTTCTGGGACACTTATCAAGACACCTTCTTGTCATAGAGTGAACACAAAAGTTGGCTCTACCTATCTTCCTGTTTCTGAGCTAAAACTGGAATGTACTCATCTGATGAACATTACCAGAGCATGGAAATAAAATTAGTGTCCTATTCCCCAGGTCATTAGCAGGTTTTCAGCAACTCTGGAGTCATTTACTAGTCATGATACTAAAAGATGTTTTTAAAAGGCCTGAATAAATAGAGAGCCATATCAAGTTTGTGACAGGGAATAGTCAATATTGTCAAGATGTTGATTTGCTCCAAAAACTCCCAAATTTAATGCAATTCTGCACCAATTTTAAAGATATTTGTCTGGGTGTATGTAAATTTCACAAAATGATTCTGAAGTTCCCATGGAAGAATAAATAAGTGTAGGCAGGGAACTCTACAAAATAATAGGGATAGAGGGCTCCTTGTTCCATCAGATTCGTAAATGTATTCCAAAGCTATAGTAATCAAAATAGTATGGAAACGGCACAAGAATATATGAGCAAAACAATGGAAAAGAAAAGGCAATTCAAAATCAAACATATGTATAAGAATTTAGTCCATAATAAGAGGATATTTCAAATGATAAAAGAGATTAATTATTTGATCTTTAATTATTCTAAAAATTGATTAAAATGTTGGAGAAATGATTAAATTGCTGAGCTATACTTTATAGAAACTTAAATTCCTTAAGTCACAAAATATGAAGCTGCAAAAGTAATGAAGGTAAATGCAAGTGAAAACGTATATAATTTTGGAAGACAAACGTTCTTCCTAAATATGACACCAAAAACAAAACCCATAAAGCAATTAAAGGGATGTAATTCATTATAATTCAAAATATGACCAAAAAAAAAAAAAAAAGAAAGAAACTAAGAGCAGACCACAAACAAAAAACACATAAAATAGACAAAGAATAGCCTTTCCAGTTGGAAACAAAAATAGGACAAAGTATAAAGAGACTACTTGTTAAAAAACAAAAACAAATACCCAATAAATATAAAGACCTAACAAGTAACCAAGAAAATGGATTTGGAACAACAAAAACAATAACAAAACACCATTATTACTTGTTGAATTGGGAAAACTTCAAAAATAATAATGCACAATATTAGTACACATATGAAGAAATTGGTACACTTGTGTTTTCCTGATGGCTATATAAATTGTTATAATATTACTGAAAAGCAATTTGATAAGCCACCAGTCATTGAAAAGTACACTGTCCCCTGACCCAGCAACTTGACCACTGGGAATTTATCCTAAGGAGTACTTAAATAAATTTGTAAAATTATCCCTAGCAGATTGTTCATGAAGTACTATTTAAAATATTTTAACAAATTACAAAAACTTTAATTTTCCAATAGTAGAGGATAAGAATACTTAACACAATATTATTTACTATAAGAGAAAAATTGGACGGAAATGAAAAGTTCAATAGTAGGTTATTCAATACATTTAGATCTAATCATGTGGAAACTTCTTCACAAGCTTTTTGAACAAAGAGCAGGTTGCACAGCATGAAAATATAAAAATGTGTGTAAGGAAAACTATATATATATGTAGATACACACACTTACACACTCATACACACGCACATATATATATATATATAACTAGAAACTTAGGTAGATTTTGATCTAAATATCCACTTTAATTTCCTTCCATTTGAATATGGTTATGAGTTTAGGTACCTTATATTAAAATTTTTTTTCTTTCTTAAAAAGCAGTGCAAATGATAATTTTGCTTATATAGGCAAACTGCACGTGGAAAGAAAATATTAACTAGCAATGTAATAAAGGGATGATTTCTTTGGGGGCCTTCTGCACAAACCTTCAAATTTGCACTGTTTCCTTGTGGAATTATTTGATCAAACTGAAATTAAAACCGAAAGATTTAACTGGATCTGATCAGCCTGCCCTGTTGCCCCAGATCCCTGCTGAAACTTTCCAATCTTCTGCAAAAGGATAGAACAACAATTATGATTGAAAGCTTGGGGGAGAATTCATTAATTCGTCCACCTAATAGTAATCGAGCCCCTTTGTTTATCCCATTTGACATCCTGGTGGAAGAAGTTGTTTACAACTCATGCTCCAATCCAGATAGAAATAGGAAGGAGACTAAGGCCAGGACTGGGTGCTGGGTGAGGGAAGATGGGGTATCAGAATTGAAGCCTACAGCAAAAACAGGACCAAGGCAAGGCTCCAGTGAAAATGCTGAATATTTAAGTTGAGTTTTTGTCCACTTTCATGGAAGAATCTTCAAAAATCCTGTACATAATATTTTGATACACTCTGAGGGAGACAACTGACCCCTTGTGACCCCTAAGTGAAGAACCTCAGCTCTGGTGGTCAGATGGGTGTGTCCATCACAGAAATAACCTTTCTTTTTTGTGTGGAGGTCTGTCCTCCCTGCCTTGGTGAAAGGATTGGAGGGATGAGAAGGGATGGGATGGGGTAGAGCAGTTCTGTGGAGGTACATATGATTTCATGGGGACTCTTCCCAGCTTACTCCACGGCCATGCTGGGATCTGGAATGAAGAAGGCTTTCCATTGAAGAAAATGGAAAAGAACTCTTCCATTGAAGAGTTGAGGAAGGGACTGCTAAATCATGGGCCACCCAGACTGGGAAGGAGGTCCAACACAAATATTGATGGTTATGAGATGAAGTCCAGAAATTGGGAAGCTGGAGATAAGGAATGGGATCGAGATAAAGTGGGTACCCAGAAGGCTGTTTGGAGCCAATACCTGATGGCAGGGATGATTGCATTTGGCCAGTTCTGGCCAGTCTGTGTTAGGATTTCCCAAACTTCAGCCACCTCCAAGTCCTACCTGGAATAATCTTTCTTTAAATGAACGTCCTTTTCTCTATATATCAATTTATTTTAAACCAAAGTTTTACTCTGTATTACTATTATAAACAAAACCCAGTCACACTGACCAAAAAGAGATGGCAACTGTAGAAGTATATATAATAAAAATCAAATGTTGGTATTGGAGTATTTTCTATTGCAGGCTCTGATCATGGGGCTCACTGTCTCTTTCTTGAAAAGAAATCTTAGCCCTAGTTAGAGATGCTTAAGACAGACTTCCTCCTTGAGCTTTATCAGCAGGACTGAATGAGCATTGAAAAGGGAGCCACTCTAGTTTCTCTTTACAATTCATTGACTCTCTTTAGAATTTTAGGTGTGCAGCACCTAAAATCACATGCTGCTCTAGCCAAAGTGAGCTTGTGGGCCTCCCACAGTGTGTCCCCCTTTCTCAGGACATGCTGCCTGGAGGTTCAGGGACTGGCAGGACTCAAAGCCTAGAAGTAAGGTGCCATGAGACAGAGGGGCCCAGGGCTCCTGGTGCCCTCTCTCAGGCCCCATACCCCACAGCTGCAGAGATGATTAGAGTTCCCTTTACTCCAGAGCCAGAGAGGCATTCAAGGGAGGATTCCAAGAGCCAGGCCATGAGTATCATGTCCCTATAACATTTGTGTGTGCCCTTATAACATCTGTGCACACCCCTAGAACACAGGTAGTTCTTGGCACTGGCTGACCCAACCCCCAGTGGAGGCTTCAAGAAAGGAAGGTCAAAAGGGGAGGACTTGGGGAGCAGAGTGTGCTCAGGACAGTCAGATCTGCCATCACTAAGGTGAAATTTCACCTCTGCTTTAAGAGAGCCATGGACTTCCGAACTTGACTTTCCCTCCTTCTCCTGTACACTCTACCCTGTGGTGGGCAGCCCTGGTCAGAGTGGAAGGGCAGAGTCTGGGAGATCATCCAGTCCAACTGCATTTTACAAATGGGGAGACGGAGCCCAGGGGAAAGCACTCCTTACTCAGACTGCAGAGCTAAAGCATGCTCCTGCCAGCGCTCAAATCCTAAAGACAGAGCTACAGGGAGCGAAAAGGAGGAGAAGGGGAGAGAGTTTTCAGTGGGTACATAGCTTCCTCCACCATGTGCTGTCAGGATGGCTTCGTACCAGGCAGCCGTCCCTGTTAGTGGGTGCTAGAGGCTCTGGAAGCTCCCCTAACAGCACAATTAGGGAAGATTAGCATCTCCCAGGAGTGATGAAAAAGAGTGCTCACTCCGCTCAGGGCCATGACTGGACACTGGCCCCACTCCCGCCCAGCTCTGAGATGTGTCAGTGCATGAACCCTGGCCCGACTCTCTCCTGGCAGGAACCACCAGGAGGACAGGGGCTTTACCATTTCCATCTCTGCACCACTCACATCTAGCACTGTGCCTGGCTCTTCACAGGAGCTGAGGCAATGATGAGTGAACAGATGAAGAAAAGAATGAGCAAATGGTATGCCTGTGTGGAGAGAATGGAGAGCCGTCAGAAGGTTCTCGGGGTGGGTGCAATGGGAGGGCAGGATGGGGCCCTACTCTGCTTGGACCATTCTGTCATCAGTCCAGAGTCATGTGTTTCTTTTTCCTTTGTGGGGGATTTGGGGACACCTGTATGTAACAGCTATTTTTTCTTTCTCAATACACCAAAGTCTACTTTATTTTTGTTCATGGCTACAGTGTTTCTCACTGAATGAAAATACTGCAGTGAATCTCTCTCTACCCCTATTAATGAATATTTACAGTGCATCTGATTTTGTGTCCTTTTTTTGTTACTTCAAACAATACTGTAGTAAACATCCTGATATGCATCGCCTTACTATGCATATCAATAGTATCAATTTTTGTATCAATTCCTGTTGAACAGATTCTTATATGAAATATGCTGGTTTTTAAGGCATGTATATTTAAAATTTTTATAGAGGCATGTATATTTAAATTTTATTATTAGGTAATAATACCCTATTTTATTCTAAATAATTAGGCAATAATACCCTAATTTATACTAAATTATTAGGCAATAAATTACCCTAATTTATTCTTTCTCTAGCAAAATATAAGAATGCTCATTTTCTCATACCCTCCCCAGTATTCCATGTTATCAATTAAAGTTACATTTTCTGACAATTTGGTAGATACCAAATATATAATCATTATTTCCTTAAATTACAGTAAAATACTATTTAGAATATGTTTATTTTCAAATATTTGTTGTCCATTTATGTATCTTTTTAAATTTCTTGGTCATACTCTTTGCCACTTCTTCTACTAGATTATTATAGATGATCATGGTATATCAGAGCAATTGACCTTTGCAGGTTGACTACGTTGCAAATATTTAATAACATCTGCTATGCAGAAACTTTACCTTTTATCTGGTCAGATCATCACTTTTCCTTTCATAATTTCTGAGATGTGTGGCTTGGTTATAAAGGCCTCTCCAGCCTCAAAACTACACAAAGTAGTTAGCTATATAGTCATTTTCATAGTTTCTTTATGTTTGTAATGTAGTGTGCATATATATATATATATAGTCCCTATGGATTTTTTTAATAGAGTGAAGTCAGAATCTAACTTTGCTTTTCTCAAATGGAAAGCCAGCTTCTCTTACATAATTTATTGAATAATCTATCTTTTCCCTACACGTTTGAAGTACAGTTTCAAAATGTGCTTTTCTCTAAATATTTAAAGAAAGTTACGTCTCAAACAATGGTTCTCAAGTATGATTCAGGGAGCTCTGAAGTTTCCCATGACCCATTCAGGTCAAAACTATTTTTGTAACAATATTAATGAACCATAATATTAATACACTCTCAGTCTTTCATGAATGTACACTGGAATTCTCCAGAATCCATGTGGCATATGTTGATGCCATTACTCTGTTGGTTAATTAAATGTGTGATTCTATATTTTAGAGTTTCAAAATTTTCTGTTTCAATTTCTAATAGGGTAAATATTGACAGCTATAACATAAACAAGAACTCTTTGGGATTGTTAATAATTTTTAAGAATGTGAAGGGGTTCTGAGACCAAAAAAATCTGGGAACCACTAGTTTAGGAAGATGTGGCATGTACATTCTATAACTTTGCATTTCCCCTGGCACACCTCTACCTAGCCCAGAGTGCACATCTCCCAGACCAAGACATGAACCCTGCAAGCAGGGAGAAAAAGCATAGCTCTGCAAGGCTGTATGTCCTTCCTCTGTCACCTCCTTCTACCAGTTCTATCTCTATAAAAAAAGAACTTTAGCCCTGAAAAGCCCCCAGAATGTACTTTCTCAATGTCCTGCTTTTAATTTACAATTTATCTTTTTCAAATTGAGATATAATTATTTCTGGTTCCTAAAATTTCAAGTTATTTGAATTCTATGAAAATGAGAGCTACTTGTGGTCCCATGTTATGGCTGTAACTCATCTGATTGCTCTTTAAGAAAGAGCAGTTTGTGTGTGGAGGTGATTTTATTTTACTGACCCAGTTTGCAGTAGTGCTCCATGGATGAAGGTATCTGGTCATGCATTTTCTGGCAGGTGCAGCATTTGGCACCATAGGATAGACAAGGAGCAGCAGGGATCTGGCCCCTTGAAATTCATCCTGGTTCCTTATGGCAGTCAGCCCAGCCAGCAGAGGGAGACATAATAAGGTGGGAAAGGACAAGGGACATTAGAACCTCAAGTTTAAAAGGAATCTCAAATATTGCCTAGTAATGGTTATGTTGTAAAGGAATTGTCTTTTAAGAAAACCCCAGCAAGAAGTTTATGCACATTTTAAAAATTGCTTTGACAGGAATCTATCTCTTAAAATAAGGCTCATTGTTGAGCAACACATATTATCTCTATTTAGAATGTGCTTAATCTTCGTTCTCCACCCAATTCATAGCAATTGCTACTTGCCTTAGGTGTCAACTCCTTCAAAAGGCTTTCCCTGACTCTTTTTTCTCCAACCTCTGTCTGACAGGTTGGAGACCCTCCCTTGTGTTTCTGGTACTCTTTTGTTTACCTTGACTGTATATTTAAACAGAGTGCGTTAGTTGCCTAGACCAGGTATAACAAATTGCCACCAAGTGGGTAGTTAACAACAACAGAACTTTATCCTCTCACTATTCTGGAGACCAAAGGTCCAAAATCAAGGTGTCAGCCAGGCTGTGCTTCCTCAAAAGGCTCTAGAGAGAATCCTCCTTGCCTCTTCCAGTTTCTGGAGGCTGTCAGCATTTGGCGGTCTTCCTTGGCCGCACAACTCCAATTTCTGCCTCTAACTTTTCTCTGTTATCTCTTAAAACAAAACACTGTCATTAGGTTTAACCCCTACCTGGGTAATTCAGAATGATTTTATCTCAAGATTCTTAATTATACTTGCAAAGTACCTTCCTCCAAATAAGGAAACATTCTCAGGACCCAAGGTTTGGGCAGGACTTAGTGTGTGGGAAGCCACCATTCAACCCCCTGCACAGTGGAGGTAGCAAAACATTACCCTCGAGTCAGATCTAGTCCACAGTTATTTGTGTTTCTTCCCGTGTAATATTTTATGCATTTGAACATTTCACCTAAATATCTGGATATTTATTTTCTTTGGACAAAACAGAAGATCTTGTAACACTAGACATGTTTTCCCAATGATTTTCGTCAGGGAGTTGAGCAGAGGCTACACCTTCTAGGTGGCATCTGTGTTACCCAGTTCACCCAGTCCTTACCACTTCATAGCCTGATTTATGCACTGGAACCGGACTTGACCCATCAGGTCCCGAAAGGCATTTGACTTTGTGATCTTTAATGTAGACTCTGTTAATCTTCCCCCTACAGAAGCTTTAAATTACCTAATTTGATTTTATAAATACTCTGTATCAGACACTGTCCCAAGTACTGGGGGACAATATTTGCTCAAAAGCATTTGTTGGACTAAAGAATGCAGAACTTACACTGAAGAGAAATATGTTTCCCTCTACCTCTTATCTATAAATAGGTCTTGTCTAGGATTCAGAACCACAAAGAATAGTGGTAGTTTTTCATCCTCATGAAAAGCCTTCACATTTTAGAAATATATAACACAGAAGAGAACACCACATTTGCACTAGCCTTATCACTGATGGATCTCCATAAACAAAGAAAGGCGTTTTAGTTAAAATTTGACTGTTAAATAACAAGGGCATTAAAAATAGTTGCTAAATCAAGATAGAGATTATTTCTCTAAGATGAAAAATAAATCTAGAGACATGCAGGCCAGGAGCAGCACAACGACATTGCATGTCATCAGACACTCGAGAGGCACTCACCCTTTCCTGCTATCCTTCACAAGTTGCTTCTCTTCTTAGTAATTATCCACTCAGATATCACTTTTGTCTCATATTCTATTTCTTTTGTTTCTGGAACACTACATTATATTAAATGTACATTAGACATTTTCAAAATGCCTCAAATGTCTTTTATGCTTTTTCTCTATTTTCTATACTTTTCTCCTCAGTGGTACCAGTCTGAATGTTTTTTCTTGACTCATGTCCTGGCTCACAACTTCTCTTATATCTAATCTGCTGTAAAACTTTCTACCAAGTTCTTAATTTCAGTTATTTTAATTTTTAGTTTTAGAATTTCTCTTTAATACATCCTTACATTTTTCCAGTTCTCTTAAAATTTTCCAACTTGTTATTGAATTTTTATAACATCCAAACCACTTTTACTTTAAAATTCTTCACTAACTCCAACATCTGTTCCATTTATGGGTTTATTTCTATTGTCTGTATTTTCTCTTGGTTTTATTCATGTGGCTCTTATCTTCTGGTATGTCTGGTGAATTTTTTATTAAATAACAGATATTGTACATAATCATAATGGCTACAAGTCCTCTGGTCAATTTATGGCCAAGGCCTATTTTTTTTTTAAATAACATATATTGTACATAAAAATCTTAGAGCTAATTTGAGGCCCAAAAGGTATTATTTTCCTTGAGAGAGGGTGTACTTCTATTTATGCAGGCAGTTACAGTAGGGATTGTGAACCCTGTTCCAGTCAGCACTGAGCTGTTTTTATAACAGTACTTCCATTTTCAAAAGGAATAACCTATCTCACCACCATTCCTAAGGCAGAGTACTTTGGGGCTCCAACTGAAGCCTAGCATATTTTCCATGGTCACTCCTGCTTAATGGAAATTCTTTTCAGCTCTCAGTACCTTAGCCAATGCTTTTTGCTATTTCTCAGCCAATAAACCCCCACACTGGGAAATTGTTGGGGGGAAGGGCAGTAAATTTTCCTTCTATTCTCTAAGAATTTCACAAACATGGACCTGCATAGATGCAGTGGATAAACTGTGTGTAAGATGGGAGAGAATTTCTCTAAGAATGCTATGTCTGCTGTGTGGGAGGAGGTCGAGCTTACCAAAAACATCCCTGGATCCTGTGATTTTTCTGAGCACATCCAAATCACCCTGCTTAAGGCTTTTGCCTTTAAGGCAGGTAGCCCTTTGTACTCCTCATTCTTGACCTTGGGAGAAAGATGGAGAAGAAAGACCAGAGATGTCTGGGGACTGGGGGTGGGCCAGGGCTCTGAAAGACTTTGAATTGCCGCTATCTCTATGCTTAGATCCTATGACTGATGAAGGAGAATAGCGTCCCCTCTACTCCTGGCCTTTGGCTTCTTTAATCCTTGCTAACTTGACAGCTCCCAATATTGTCAAAAAAGAAAAAAAAAAAAAAATATATATATATATATAGTTTTGAATTCACCTTTTCTAATTGTTCTCAATAGAAAAACTGGTATGCTAAAACTAGGTGCCAGTACCAAAAGTGGAAGCAATTTAACTTTAAAAAAAATCACCCCATAATTGTAAATAGCTATGTCCTCTAGTCAATTGCTGCCCAAAGCCTAAAACAGGAAGAAGGGTCAGATAAGGGCCTCCTCTCCCTTAAAAGAGACTCCAAGGAAGGTCACACACAACACCCTGATTAAATCACATTGGCCAAAATGTAATCACAGGGCCATACTTAGAGGCAAGAGAGGCTGGAAAATATAGTCTTTTATCTTAGTATGTAGCTGTTCAGTTAAAAATCAAGGTTTGGGGCTCAGGGAAAAAGAAGGGAATGCATGCTGAGGATAAGCAGCTATACTCAGTGCCAATAGGGATATTCTAAAAAGTAGTCTTTGTGAGAAATTTCATAACTAGGGTTAGAAATAACTTAAGAGCTGTAAGAATGAGCTTTTAGGAAGAGGGGCAGTTTGTCATATGAATGTTTACCACATTTAATAAAGACTGATATAAATGATGTTTAATTAGCATAACACACAATGCCTATCAAGACAGAAGGAAAGATGATTGTGTGTATACGTGATTGCAAAGTTAAACGCATATAGCTGCAAATGGGTGTAGGGTGGCATATGCTGCCTTCTTCATGATAGTAACTGGGTACTATCATGAAGAAGATACTATCTTCTTCATGATAGTAACTGGGTAGACCTGAGTGGGGACCATTCTCACCTCAGTGGGCAGGTGAACTCCAGTTCAACACTATCCATAATGTCTCAAGACAGTTGAGGCCGGATCTTGATTTGGGAATGAATATAACTAAAAAGTGGCAGAACCAAGCCTAGGCATTGGCCTGGTTTGTTGAAGAGCTGTTTGGGGAATGCAAGGAATTGTGTCTAGATCCCGGCCCTGTCAGCTTCCTTCTAGAATTAGGTACGATGTTTAACCCCTCTTAGCCTTGTTTTTCCTACCAGAAAGGCAGAACTAATCATGGAGTAAAAACCTCAAAAGATCATTGTAAGGCTAAAATTAGGGGACAGTGCCTTCCCCAGTAGGACCCTGCATCAGGTCAATAGAAAATTTTTCCTTCTCATGCTTGATTCTGCAGATGGGACAGCATGGCATGCTAACCCCATACACCTGCATCCAAGGGCCTTCATTGTTGGGACAAGTGACAGTCACCTGTCAGGTGATGCCAGTCACAGGCAAGCTTAGGGATGACAAACCTGGTGGTCCCAGCCCTGATAAGTCCTCTTTGTTTTAGCCTCCTGCTTATGACTCCTCTTGGCTGGTTCCCAAATCTGCAGTATTAGATTGGATAATCCCACTTTTAATAATGCTCAGGATATTTGCCTCCCTTGGGGGACTGTGATCACAGCAGCAGAGGGTATTAAAATGGAGCTGAATGCCATGCAGAGCGCTTACCCTTTGCGCTGTGTGTATGTGGGCACAGCGTTTCCCCAATGTGCACACAAAGGATGTGCCTGTGTGTGTCTATGCGTATGCATTCTCCTTGCCTTCTGAGACTTTTTTGTAAACAAAATATTACATTGAACACCCTATTCCTTTGCAGTGTTAAAACAAAGCACTGCAAAATCAGTTCAAAACTCAGGCATTCTCAATCAGCGAGGTTATTAACTTCCAAGTGCAGTGTTTTTATTTCTCTGAAATGGCATTAGCTCAGCGTTAGCCTTAAGGGCATAGTAACACCTTGTGAAACCCCGGAAACACTCAGTTGAATATGTCCAGTTATTCCAATGGCACTTGGTATTGTAAACTTAGCACAAACTGAGTGGCAGTAATCAAGGATATGATTTGCTCCCACTTAGTCATATGTTTTGAGGACCATGTTTTTAACTCCCTTAACCCGACTGTTCCAGTAATCAAGAGGCCACACTAAAAAATAATTGGTAGAGAACAGAGAAAAGAAATATACAGAGTTACTAATATACACCAGGGTTTAAGCTGACATGAAATTTTATCTTAATTATCGGACAAATTTGTACTCCCACTATCTAATTCAATTTGCATGCATCGGTAGACACTTATTAAAGGTAATATTACATCTGTCATTTTAAGACTGGTGAGAATTTTATCATATGAGCCGCATGAAACAGCCACTCTATTATGTACAGAACTCTTTTGTATGGCTTAAAATAACCAGCGTTGCATCCTAATTAAGTATTTTTTTTATAATTGTCTTCAGGGCAGTCAGAGTCTTGTCCATTTTGTGTCCATCTTGTAAGTTATCTGGACACAGAATTGAAGTTTCAGGAATGTACAACTCCTCCCCTCTGCTTCCTCATTCTGGGTGAAAAATGAGAGCTTTACTAATAAAATGTAAACTGGAATCAAATGTTCAAATAAGGTTTTATGAGAAGCATGCAATACATAAACCCATCTTAGAATTCTCCGCTGGATTTAGAATTCTGCTGTATACAAATACATGAGGCCATCTGAGGCATTAGCAGTTGAATATATTGGAGTTATTTTTGAGATGAGTTTATTAGATTTGTACTTTGTATAAAATGAGCTGGTAAAGAGCTAATATAACTTTATCAGTTCAGGGTAACAATGGCAGTTTCTGAGCAGAGAGCCCTAAAATGCAGGGAGATATTGATATGATGCTTTCCAAACATACCCTGAAAAAAGCTCTTGGATTTCTCCTTTGAGCTTCAGAACTAGGAGAGGTACAGATAAAAATGCACTTTCCCAAAACACACATCTAAATGTGCATTTAGCCCCCTTGCCACAGCCATTTTGGTTTCAGAGCTCTTTTGTTCTATGGGGGAGGAAACAAAAGAAAGGAATAAAGGAATGAAAATAACAACCAGCCCGAAAGGGGTCGGACGAGTGTGCCCAGACACACCTGCCAGGGCAGGACTCAGGTCGGGCACACAGTGGAGTGTGAGAAACCACTGAGGGCAGGTCCCTGACTCCCTGTCTGCCTTCGTTTTTTTTCTGGGGACATGGATGCTTCCAGAAATGGAAGAATGAAGCATTGCCACTTTTACCTTGCCCATCATTGAGCCGCCGAAGTATGTTCCGTGTGGCCCCGGAATCCTTTTGTTCTTGGTAATGAGATTTGGTTCTTCTTGTCCTATCTTTACAAAAAATGCAACCTTTGTGTGTGGCTGGGCAAAAGCTCCTACAGAGTCCAAACCGGACGTTACCTACCCAGGGAATTGCTGGAGGTTTCAGCTAGTTGCAACGCTGCCTTCTTAAACAAGAGCTTCCCGCCTTCTCCTCTTTAGTTTATTTAGGCAAGATATTTAACATAGGATTTTATTTTACTTTATTACTGAGACAAAAAACAACAACACCAATCTTTAACTGCTTATAAGGGATAAAGAGTTTAACACGGGCTCCACTATCAAAGTGCTATTTCCATCATTGTTTTCTATCACTCGAGTCCCTGGGACAGGATGTGCTTAGTCCTGGAGGATGGTGCTTCTGTGTTAAACCACGTCAGAATCAAAATATTCTTCTACTTCTTTGGTGCTTCTTTTCTCCTCAGTCACCCCATTGCTGATTTTAACTCCCCAAACATGTCTCAGTATGTCTTCTAGGTCTGGGAGGGGAGGGGAGGAAGGAGGCTTTCATCCCCGCTCCATCCTACAGAAGCAGATGAATAATTTATGGAGCCACATGGAGGTCTTCTCTGAGACTTCCCTGGAACACGACCGAGCAGTGGAAGGACCAGGGAACTTACAAACAGTCACAGTGTGCTGTGTCAAAGAACAGTCAATCAATCTCCAAAGAAATGTGAAGAGAACAGGTTTTTCATGCCTGTGCGTTGGGAAGGAGCCAAATGTGTGTTGCCATTTGATGGTAGAATCAGTGTACACCTGTTCCGACCAGCTGTCAACATAACCTGTGTCAGAGGCATGTGTCACACCCGCCGGATCCTCACAGCGGGCCTTGTCTGCGTGACAGTCGGGACAGACAGCATGAGCAACTTGGGGACCAGGAGAGGAGGAGCTTGCAGAGCCATTGCGGGGACACAGATGTGTGAGGAGTGTGATAAAAGAAGGAAACATCTGAGGGAATAAGCTCAAACAAAACAGCAAATGTCATTTGCATTATATAATTATGGCCAACCATTGAGTCCTTTGTAATAACACTCGGTAGGCCAATGTTAAACCTACAGTGAGTGATAAAAAGGCCTCCGCCTGAAAAAAGGTCAGCGTGAATTAGTATATATTTGCTGATTAATTCAGAGTGTGCCTCCGTAAATTTTACAGTCCCGGGGCCCAGTCTGGTTGGAGACAGCCTCCTATGAAATTCAAATGTGCTTCATTCAGCACCATCATTACAACTTAGCATTGTGATGGTGGAAAACTCTGTCTAGCAAACATGTACACAGGCAGGCATGCGGCAGACTACAGAGATAACTGCGACTGAGTCCGTGCAGATTCTGAAGAATAAGACATACACAGGCACCAGCAACAGAGAGGCCTGCAGTGCCGATTCTCTGATCACACACGGAAAATAAGACATGTGTCCGCGGACAGCACACTCCATCTGACTGTGCGTGTCTGAGGCTGGAAGACTTCTGCCTTTTTGTCAAAATCTCTGCCATCAGGGATGCTGAGTGCAGCATCAGTCTGCTGTGACACTGCTTTGTCTATGCTCAAAGAGGACAACTAACTTCGGGGGAGATGTAGATAAAAATGCATCCAAGGAAAATGTTTAGCCTAACAGAGGGTTGGCCTAAAATTGCTTTTAAGACTCTGATTTTCAATGGAACTCACACTAAGGAACATCTTCTATGTGCAAGTGAATCTGTCAACTTTAATTCTCACAACTGAGCCCAGAAGATATGAATTATACCCGTGAAACAACACTTCCAGGTGTCAGAGTTATCAAATGGTGCTATTGGGATTTGACCACAAGTTTAACTATCTCCAAAGCCCCTTGTTTCCCACTTCAGCCTCATCACCTCTCTTTATAATTGTTCACTACATATTTGTGGAACCCATTTGCTAAATTCCTCACCAGATGTTCTTGTAGAGCATAGATACTAGATGATTTTAAAACACTGATACTGTTTTATTTCAACCCAGCCCTTACTCCAGCAAGCAGGGCACCATGGCTGGCCGCTCTACCCCATGAGCATGGTTCTGATTCAAGGAACTTTTCTTCCACCTCCAAATCCGATTTACCCCTTGCTTCAACACAGTGGCTTTTTTTAATATGAAAAATGGAGACCCCTACTTTAAGACTCTGCCTGAAGTCCTCTACCCCTCTCAGCAGAATCTATAAAAAAATAAATCCAGCAGCTAATTCTTCAAAACTAGTGAATCCTTTGGGCTCCTTAGCCAGCAGAGCCACTCTCCATGAGAGCGGTTTCTGATGTTTTGGGAGAGAATGAGTGGTAGACAGGTCTGTCCACCTACTGACCCCAGCACCTCACTGGTTGAGGGTGGCTCCCTACTGTGCTAATCTCTTGCCCCCAGGGCTGCTCCTGCACTGAGCTGTCACCATACTGGGAATGGCCCACTGCAGCTGCTGGTGAATTCAGGTGGCCAAGGTGGATGAGGGGTGTCACCTACAGCACATGCTGTACCTTAGGACACCAGAAAGAAAGAGATGAGTCCCAAGGGCGAGTGAGAGTTAGAATCCAAGAAGGGGACAAGTGCCAGAGCAGCAGAATCCAGTAACTCAAAAAGGCAGACTGAACTCAAAAGGCCCCGGTGGGCCCTAGATGATGACCCAGGAGAAAGCTAGCCTTGTTTACCTGTCAGGACTCAGTACAGGAATCAGAAACCTTCAGGGTTTTAGACAGAAGAGATTCAATACCATGAAGGAGGTGCTTGCAAAATATTTAGAAGGACCGGTGGAGCAGATGTTAGGAACCACGATGAAACTACTACTTTCAAGGTCACATCATCCTGGCTGTGGTCCAGGGGTCAGGGGGCTGGCGCTCAATTGCTGCTGGTACAGCTGGTCTGACTCTCACTGCCTTACACTTCTGGGACATGCTGGAATACAGAACAGGCCGGCACATGTACTCACCTCTGACCAGCCTTTCTTGCCAACAGCCAAGACGGCTATGGCCTGCCATCTTCTGAACCTTGCCCAAATGCATTCCATCAGCAGAATCTAATTTGCTTCCAGAATCCTAGCTGCCAGGGTTTCTGGGCAATGTACCTTTTAGTTTTCTAACTTCTCCAAATAACATGGGGAAGAAAGGGAGGTTGAAAGAGCTAGTCCCAGCATTTACTAGATCACATGCAACCCAGCACGGGTATAGCTGTCTTGAGGTGGTCATATTATATTATTAGTGAAACTGATGGAATTCCCATGAGAGACAGAGTAAGACCAAAGTTTTTTTTTCCTCTATCTGGTACTCTTCTGCATTCTAAACTGACCCATCAAGATAAATGAACACTTAGAAATAGTAAGGGTCACATTTCAGACCCTTCTAGTTGCTTTCAAAAAGAAGCAGGAACCCTCCCCACCCTCCCTTTAATAGCTCTGAGCTCATCTTAGTAACTTGATGTTTCCCTTCTGGCTTTGCCCTCTGAAGGTGGTCTCTATAAAGCTAGAGAATGTTTTGTTTTGTTTTATGACAGGGTCTTGCTCTATTGCCCAGGCTGGAGTGCAGTGGTGAGATCACAGCTTACGGTAATCTCAAACTCCTGGTCTCAGGGATCCTCCTGCCTCAGCCTCCAGAGTACCTAGGACATGTGCCACCTATAGACATGTACCACCATACCTGGCTAATTTTTTTTACATTTACTTTATAAAGATGGGGTCTTGCTGTGTTGCCCAGGCTAGTCTTGTACTCCTGAATTCAAGCAATCCTCTTGCCTTGGCCTCCCACAGAGCTAGGATTACAGGTATGTGCCACTGCACCCAGTCACCTATATTGTCTTTGAATGCCTTCCACAGGCACCCAGTGTCAAGAACATACCAGCAGCACAGTGAATGCCTCACCAGGTGTGTTGGTAGTTTTGTAAAGTGTAATCAGTCATTCAGCCCATCCTGTCCAGGTCCTAGAAGCATCCTTACATTGGTCAGAGGCAGATCCTTAGCCTGGCTGCCTGTGCAGACATGAACAGTGGCCTCTTTAGCAGGCTGGGTCCCACTGAGTTCACAGGCCTCCAGAAACTAGGCAGGTTCCCAAGGAAGTTGTTTTCAAACCATTCCTCTCAGCTAGGAGAACCCTGGTCCTCAGCATAGCAATGCAGTTTTCCTTGGTAAAAACACACTATGTTTGGAAGCCAGAACTATTTCTTGTACCTGAGGAAACCCTCAAATCCCCACTAGTTTCTCCCTTCCTTATTCCTACACTATGACATCTACCCACAAAACCCATGGAAGGATCTCTTTGCCAACTACATTCCTGTTGTTAAGAAATTGGTGTTATAAGAAAAACATAACCAGACTGTACATCCCCTAGTTTTGTATAATTTCTTCCCTTTCTTTCCAAATTACTGATCCAGTTTCATATCCATCTGTTTTAACCAGAGAAAATAATCTACTGCATTTAAAGATATAAAAAAATAAAACTTTCCCCCATGTTCCAAACCACCATGTCCACTAGCATGGGCAAAATCCCATTCAACTTTTCCCTTCTCCTCTTCTTCTCCTTCTCCTTCTTCCCCCATTTTCTTTTCAGAAAAAAAGGAAAAGGAAAGAGAGCATGGAAAGAAAGAGTGAGTGTTAGATTATGTTTACGTTACGTGGAAACCAGGGCATTATGAGCTATCAATCTGATGGAACCGGATAACACCCTCTCATTGTGCAGGCTCTTGTTACTCTTTTTGGCTGGGATTAGGTATGAATTATTTATGTAAAGAGACTCTCCAGTCCCCTTCTTCTCTGAAAAAGCCAAGAGTAACCTATATAAAGTTCTAGCCAGACCACCAAGAGCCCAGCCTCCATTGATTTTCATGCCTGGCTTCATTCTTTGCCCCAGCTTCTGTCATTTTAAGAATGGCCATAACATCCAAAAGGTGGAGGATGGGGAGTCAGTTTCCAGAACTTAGGGGAGAGGAACTTAACCTATTCCATGGTAAAGTTCACAAAAGCAGACAACAGAAGATTAATCCATAATCCATCAGAAAGTCTTCATTGTCTTTTGGGGAACTTAAAATTTATCTACTTATGCCTCAAAGTCTTTTTGTTCCTGAGGAATGAGATTTCAAGATCCCCTGAAGAGGGATCACCTTTAATTCTTTTATTATTATTTATTTATTTATTGAGTCAGAATCTCTTGTCTGTCACCCTGAGGTTGAGTGCCCACAGCAACCTCAAACTCTTGGGCTCAAGTGATCCTCTTGCCTCAGCCTCCTGAGTAGCTGGGACTACAAGCGCCTGCCATAATACCCAGCTAGTTTTTCTATTTTTAGTAGAAATAGGGGTCTCACTTTTTCTCTGGCTGGTCTTGAGCTCCTGAGCTCAGGTGATCTACCTGCTTTACCCTCCCAGAGTGAGACAGGAGCCACCATGCCTTGCCAAATCTTGAGTCCTTGACTACTGTTTGAAGAATAAATTCTAACATATGAATAGGTCATCTGTCCAGGAAAGGAAGGGAGAGGCAGGCAAAAATGGAAATCCTAGAGATGGGCTTTGCTTACTTCACATCTTTATTAAGAGACAGCTCTATAGGTATGGTCCCCCTACTAACCATAATGGCATAAATATATTTATCATCTATGTACAAATGACTTAAGAAAAAAGAGAGAGAGAGCGAGAGATAGCTCTGCCAAAACAAAGTCCATTCTAGGTCCATTGTGTATGGTTGTGCAAATTGTTCACTGTTCAAGGGTATCTGGCTAAGTGAACAAGTGGTGCTGAAATCCAACGCTATACCTTCCTTGCCCATCTATATCTATAATCTGTAATGCCACAGAAGAAGGAAATATTTTTCTCATTCACATAGAGGTGTCATGGTTACTCTACACTAGGCCCAAGCTCAGAAGTGAGAAACTCCCTCTGGATACTTAGGTTGTCACTTGATCCTCAACATTAGCCCTCACTAAATGGAATCTCTAGAATTGGGAGGGAATATTTGGAGACAATCAGCACAAATAGGTTAATATAGTATACGCTTGCATGGGCTTGTCAAAGAGAGGGGGAAATTTATTTTGCTTAGTTCTGTGAAGGGTGGCTTGTGGAAAGAAATGCGGAACTAGGTTTCTGCAGGAGGCAGAAGGAGAGAATGATAACGAGGATGGCAAGTTGGCAAAGGGTAGACAGTACACTCACCTGTTGGTACAAAGTCTTGAATAACACGGCCTCT
>NW_003852454.1:4103472-4105776 GCF_000181295.1 Otolemur garnettii
TCTATGTCATCTAAAATGTACTAAAGATCTACCTAAGGATGAAACTCTAAAGTATAAGAAACTAAGTTCAGGCATATCAGTGAGTCTCCATAGAACCAGTAGAACTACTTTTTTTTTTTTTCTTTTTAAAGGAAGAATACAGTTTTTTTTGATGAAATGACTTCTTTAGGCTGAGTGGGGCAGAGATCCAGACAATAAAATAAGATTTCATAGCCTGGAAGTCAATCAGCTGAATATAATAACATTAATTAGCCTTTTATGCCCAACTCATAACTATTTCTGTTGTCTACTTATTTTTGTTCCAAAAGGATTACTAATGAAATATTTAATGTTCCAGCAGGTTCTGGATTCACTTCCACACTGGCTGGTAATCTTCTCTTATACAACTGGAAAATGTACTCTTGATAATTTCACCCCAGAGTGTATCTACATCACAGGATCACTGACTGTGCCGGGAAAGGCTCCTCGGTCTTTGACAATAATATAATAGCTTCACTTTTTGCCAGCAGAGGAAGTCAAGAGCAAGAGAGTACAGATAATGTGAGTATGATTCATTATTCAAATCTGCGAGTGATGCACTGAAAACAGAGAGAGGAGAGGAATAATGGCGTCATTATTTTTATTACTCTTGTTGGGCAAACCTAGCGTGAAACATTAAAGGAGGCCAGAGTGAGCTTTCTGACTAGATGGTGACAAATTGACTTTCAGAGCAATATTGATAAAGGGAGAGGAGAGCAGACGGATTTTCTGTATAAGGTTTGCTTTCTTATTAGTGGTCCCATTAACTATTTTCTTGTTCCTGGGTGCCTCGTAGAATTCCTATCATTTCTTATCCTTCAGAGTCTGGAGACCTGGAATGAATGGAGCGTGACTTCCTGGGCACCAAGAAGTGGAAAAAGGGGCTCTTCAGAGCCCTGGTACCTGTAGTGTGAGTGACAAAGGCCAGGTAAGCAGGTTATGGGGCCTTCAAGTCATAAAGTCTCTATGGGCACAAGACCTTTTGGAGAGGCAAATGGAAGCAGGAGTGCCAAGGATTTACTATGTTCTCACACCTTTAACCATTTTCTAAACTATTTCTTTTGAACCACTCCTATTTTTGAATCCTTTCTACACAGCCAGGGAAGTCTTTTTAAGCTTTGTAAGAAAGCTAGAGGCCTGGACAGCTCCACTGGAAATCATGTCATGGAGAAGGATGGAGGAACCAGTGTGGGGGGGATGGGGGTGGTGGAGCATGAGGGGAGCTGGTCCTCAGTGGGGTTTTGTGAATAAGGGGTGAGGCTGCCTGATTGTTATGATTTCAGGGTCACTCAGAGGGGTCTCCATGTCACTCTTTGACCCCAACATTAGCTTACTTTCCAAGGTTCAGAGAGCTTGGAAATCAACTCCTACAGACTATTCCTTTGGCACAGTCACTGCAGTAAGTGCTTTAGTAAAGCCAACAAGTCTCAGGAAAGCAGTACTCTCATCTACTGCTTGGTAAACTGTTAGGGCTCAGTCAACACAGCTTTCATCCCAAATGGAGGGACAAGGAGAGAGGGAGAGTGACACTGTGTGACGTAGGCACCCCAGAGATCTGGGCAGAATGGAAGACTCACAGGAAAGGGCGGGGAGCAGGGCTGAGGGAGTGTGAAGCATGAAAGCCGTGTTCTTGCCACCTTGACAGTAAGAACGCCAGCAGATCGGTGGCTCATCAGCCCCTCTAAGCTGGGCTATGATGATGATCCAAGGCCTCATCATGAAAGTGGCAGAGGCACAAAGCAGCCTGAGTGAGGAGCCTGGCAAGGAGATCACTACCTACCACTGGACAGGAACTGAGTTTCTGTAGAAAGCTGATAAACCCTAAGAAGGGCAGCCAACTCTCAATAGGAGGCCTGGGTTTGAGATGGTCCAGTAGCTTATTTGAGCTTAAGACACCACTTACATGTCTGAACCTCTCAGTTTCTGTCTTCTGCAAAATGGGCTTGTCACATCCTCCCTTGCATGAGTCAATTCACTTCTTCATTCAGGCCATGTGCATTGAGCTCTGACTGTGGGCCACGCACTGTTGTGGGAAGTACATAATAAAAAGCCAAAGTCAGGCAAAAGCCCGGTTTTCGTGGAAATTACTTTCTAATGACAATATTTTTGAAAGGTCTTTACGAGCACTTAGGTACTGCAAAAATGTAAAATGTTATTATTTCGTGGAACCAGGGATCATCTGCATTTTGATCCTGGTTTTGTGTTCTGGAGTAACACAGAGCAAGTGCCAACCTCCTGCATAAATTGTCTCCTTCAGGTATGTGAAGATGGCTGTCACATCTACTC
>NW_003852454.1:4106384-4106694 GCF_000181295.1 Otolemur garnettii
CAGCTGAATTTGCAGCCAAACTCACAGCCTGAAGAAAAAAAAACGTTAATGAGGATCATCACAGTCAGCACCCCAAATAGTGAGATACAGAATTCCATTCACTCTATCACAGCGATGACTGACATTTAATTATTCTCTATTTTTTGGTGCTTATAATTCCATTCTTATCATTCATTGTAAATCCTTTGGAACCCCTAGAAAAAGCGAGATGGAGTGACAAAACAGAGATAATGAAATCAGAGGCAGGAGAATAAAATTATATCTTGTAGGTAAAGTGATGATTCAGTAGAGCAAGTTATTTCATAAGGCT
>NW_003852454.1:4106721-4155536 GCF_000181295.1 Otolemur garnettii
AGTGAAAATGCCTGGGTGAGAACCCACGGCAGACAGGACGGACCATCAGGCCAGCTACACTCAGTCTCATCCACCTGGGTGAGGCTTAGAGCACGGGACCCCCACTGGATTTTCACTTTCTCACCCAGGAAATGCCATCACATACTTCTTAGCATTGTTATGAACCCCTAAATGGCCCAAAATTGCTATACAAATGGAGGGTTGCAATCACTTCATAATTTTATAGGCAAAACTGGAGGGTTATGGACAATGTCAAAAGATAAAGAGGACAGCACATTTCATAGGATTGTGCATTCCCCATTCTCTCGCTGTGTCATATACATTGTCCCCACTATCTCTGACCCGCCAGTAACACTGGGGAGTGGAGGACAGTTGCCTGGCTTGGCCAATGGTCCCAGCTGAGTAAAGGTAGAAGAGAAAATGATTCCCAATCACTGCTGTGAATGGCAACTTGAAAACCCACTGCTGTGATGATATCAAGGCTCCCAAACCAAAGAGATGATTGTCAATATGTTGTGATCCAAGAAGGGCCCAGGCAAGAATGGGGAGTTAATGATATCAGGGGATCAAAGGATGGAGGATCAAGAGTGGGGAGTGACGGTGCAGTATGCCTGTGGGGCCAGACCTGCCTTGTCAAGCGGCTGGTTCTCAGACATTCCTTTCAGAGAGGTACAGAGAGGGGCACCTGAGTTTAGTCCAAAAACACAGAGCCAATGGTATCAGATACCTAGCGTGGGCGTCCACCTCCTTCCTCTCTGCTAGTCTTTTTCTCCCATCCTTTGTGTCCCTCTGCCCATGGAGACAGCTTGGAGCACTTTACTCATTGTTTTCTAATTTGGGAACAGTTTATGATTCAGTCTCACCCTTCAAGAAAAATATCCTTGTCTTTCCATCTGGCGTGGCCAGAGT
Source organism: Otolemur garnettii (assembly GCF_000181295.1). Classification (NCBI taxonomy): domain Eukaryota; kingdom Metazoa; phylum Chordata; class Mammalia; order Primates; family Galagidae; genus Otolemur; species Otolemur garnettii. The sequence goes on from NW_003852454.1 coordinate 4,107,631, forward strand.
GACTCTCAGATCTCTGACTCCCAGTGCCCCACCACCATGTTTGTGTAGAGGCCTCTCTTCCCATGGCTTCCCCAGCCAGTGACTGAGCAGGGTAGGGGCACCAGGCTGGCCCAATCCTGGAAGTCAGAGGACTCCTCAGGCAGACACTATGGCTGGGGACTCCCTGAAAATTTCACCAAGCTTTCCTTGCCACCTGTCCTTTCTCCCCTCTCTCCTTCCTCCCACTCAGATCCTCCTCATAGTCTGAGGGCTCTTTCAGCCTCCTCCCAGCCTTTGCTTCCTCTCATGGCCATTTCTGCCGATACAGTTTCTTGCATGCCTAATCTTATCTCGATGTCTGATTATCAGAAGCTCCAAATTTGCACAAAAATTTACTCAAAAAAAGAGTTCCAAGAATGGATTCTGGCCCCACTCACTCACTCTTCTTTTCCAAGAAAACATTCCAAGATCTCCTAAATCAGAAAGATCCTTATATTAGTGGACTATCGAGTTCCACAGTAGGGAACAATGAGGGTGATTTCATTCAAAGTTTACTAGAGTGTTCAGATGTTTGCCAGTCTCTCCCTCTTCTGTTTCCTTCCTCCTCTCCCTTCCCATCTCTGCCTGACCACTGCAATGCCAGAGCCTTTGGGTGAGGCAGAGCGAGGTAGACAAGCATCAGTGCTGGGGGTGCACGCAGGGATTGCTGCCTGGGTCAGAGTGGGGTCAGAGCCCAGCAGGGTGAGCAGGGCACCTGAGTGAGTGGGGGACGTGGTCCTGCGTAGGGAGTCAGAACCCAGGGGGGAGGGCATCACTTGGTCAGGGGTCTGACAGAGGTAGAGAGGCATTGCATCTGAGAAGCACAGGGGCAGCCCCACGTGGTAGCTGGGCATGGGACTTCAGAGCTGAACTGGATTTGAGAGGTGTCCTGGATGGGTGGGGTGGTCATCAAGAGGAGAGGTTAGTTACATGAAGGAAAAGTAAACATTTAACATTTGCTTATGATAAATAAGTAAACGTAGTTAGGGTAATAGAGTCTTGCTTCTTCTCATCAGAAGGGGAAGTGTAAAATATGGAAGGGACTGACCAGGCTGCCCCATATGGTGGTGGATTGGCTTTAGAAGCGCAATTGTCAGTGGGTGGTTTTTGGTAGGTATAGATGGATATCAAGATAAATACAAATGCGTGTGCGTGTGTGCACGTGTGTGTAAACATCATTCTTCACTAAAAATAACCAAGCCTTCTTGGAGAAATAACTGAATTCAGGGCTGCGACAGAAACACAGGGACACAGAAGCAGCTCAAAAGAGTTCCCAATGTCCAAATCCAGGCAATTTCAGTAGCAAAATAAATGGTTGCAATGAAATATAACCTAATGAATGAAATAGAATAACATCAAGAAATATCAGTAAACGAATACATGGAAAGTCTAATGAGGAGCAGGGGGAGGGGAGGAGGGGGGAGGATGGGTGGAGGGAGAGTAATTGGTGGGACCACACCTACCGTGCATCTTACAAGGGTACACGTATTCTACTAGGTGTAGAATGTAAATGTCTTAACACAATAACTAAGAAAATGCCATGAAGGCTATGTTGACCAGTTTGATGAAAGCAGCGCATTGTATCCCATGTAAAACCAGCACATTGTACCCCATGAATTGTACCCTTTGCATTAAAGTATACAGCTATGATTTAATAAAAAAATAAAATAAAATAAAATATTGAGGAACAGGGTATTTATATACTTTCAAAACTCCTCCTAACAAAATACTCACCAACCCCAAAGAGAAAAAGAGTCTCTCCACAGTGGGAAGCCAAGCAGCCACCATTTTAATCAAAGGACCAAAGTGAACAGCAGCAGTCGCTGGACAAATAAAAGTCGTGTGCCTCATGAAGGGACTCGTGGAGAGCCCAGCATCACTTCTGTGATGTCCTGATATTCAAGTGCATTGCCTGAGTCTAACTGCAAGGAAACATTGGGGAAACCCAAATTCAGGGACTTTCAACGAGGTAACTGGTTTTGTTAATTCTCAGTCAAGGAAAAACTAAAGGACTTTTGAAAAGGAGGAAACTGAAGAGCCAGGACAACCAAATGTAGCGGTGGCTTTCAAACTGAATCCTTTTGTTATAAAGAAATGTTGGTAAATGGTGAAAAGGCTTGAGTGTGGATTCCATAGTAGTGATGAGCTGATGTTAATTACTGATTTAGAAGAGTGTACTGTGGTTACATAAGGAAATGAATACTAACGTATTCAAAGGCAACAGGATATTGAGTCAGTAACTTACTCTCAACTGATTCAAGGAAAAAGCTCTTTGTATAGTACTTATGAATTTTCTATGAATGCAGATTATTTCAAAATGAAAATGTACTTTTAAAAATACTAGTTGGTGTATTACAGGTAGAAATGAAAATTAGCACAACCTCTTGAGAGGACAATTGTGTTTTAACTGTCTAAATTACAAGGTACTTTGACCATCAATTCTATTGAAATATTCACATTTTAAGACAAAGAAATTCACACAGAGATATTCTTCATAGTGTAATTTGAAGTAGTAAAAACTCAGATATATATATATATATATCCATTGATGAAACTCAGATATATATATATATATATATATATATATATATCCATTGATGAAAAACAAAGGTTATCCCCTTCACCCCATACATCACTCAAGTTAGGTAAATTTTGGTGCATTTAAATACTAGAATGCTATGTAACCTTCGAAAATAACAGTTTGATCATTATCTACTAGAATAACCAAAACTCCAAGCAAATCATTAAGAGAAGTAATGTGGGGGGGGGGGCAGGGGTGTACCTAGAAATGACTTTGGAAAGATATTCCAGAAATGGTTAAGAGTTGCTTTGTATTGAAGGATAGAAGTTATATATCTTCGGTCCTGTTTGCATTATTTAACCTTAATTATTTTTATTTTTTTAAATAGTACTTAAGTTTTAACAAAGGTAATAGGAGAATTTGCCTATAAAATTTCTGCAAGGAGAAAAATGTGTCTTCAATGAAGTGTATGCCAAACTTCTCAGTTGTTCTAATCTGCTCAAATTCTCTGTCTCCTATCCCCTTCACCCCATACATCACTCAAGCCACCCCTGTCTCATCCTGCACCTGTGGCAGACATCACTAGATGATCCTCACACTCATTCCCACTGAGTCCAGACACAGATTGAGAATCCTTCTCAGTACAGACCACCCAGCAACTACTGCCATTCATCAGAATTTGGTGAGGGAAGAGGAAGCTTTTACATCCCTGATCAGCAGAATGCATTTCATAGAAGGTGAGTCTTCCAAGGATACTCTGTGCTCCCAAGGCTTGTCAGGGGTTTTGGCCCCCAGAAAGCAAAGCAGCAAAGCCTAACCTGTGGCCTGACCTGGGCAGTCAACCAAAGGAGCCTGGGATGTCTCTACCTTTGATGCACCCTGGGAATCCTATCAAAATGCAGATTCAAATTCAGGCTCCAAGATGGGGCCTGAGATGCTGCATTTTCCTCCAGAGCTCCTTGAACATGGCTTGCTATTGGTCTGGGGCCTACACTGTGAATGGTAAGGCCTAAGGGCGGAGGCTCTGAAAGCTGACTACAATCAGAGTCACCAGAAAGGGGCATTCACACACAAACTGCTGGACTCCAGTTTCTGATTCAGTAGCTACAAATGGAGCACAAGAATTTGCTAGTCCTGGACTCTGGGTTCTGTTCTCAGCCATCGGTCTTAGAGAGTGACCCTCTCACTCTCTGTCTTCAGGAAACCTATAGACCTCCAGGGGTGTCCAGCCTTTATTTTCTCTGCTGCACAGTAGAAGAATAAGAGTTGCCTTGTGTCACATAGTAAATGCATAAACACTAATGAAAGCTGATTAGCAAAAAAAAAAAAAAAATCCATGCATAATTTTCATGATAACCCCACACCACAGATAAGCAAAAAGGTCTCACAAAATCAGCTTGTGGGCCACAGCGGCAGCTGCAGGTCAGACATCCCTGCTGTAGAAAAAAAAAAAAACAACCATGTTCAGCCTCAATGTGATTGTCAGTGAAATGGATCTGTGCTGTAAAATTGTTGTCAGGACTCAGGGAGCAAAGGCAGGCAAAGGACTTAGCAAGGCTCAGCCCCACCCTCACCCTGTGCTGCAGGCAGCATCCTTGCATGGGGTGAATCTGGAAGTCCACTGGACGCCCCCAGCAGACCCTGGGCTTAGAGCTTGCTCCCCTTTTGACATTCACAGACACTCTGAGTGTGAAAACATCAGCTGAATTCTTCCCTGAAGAGTCTTCCTGTTGCTACATCCCACATGCATCTGTCTGACAAGAGGTATCCAGGCTCCCTCAGGGCACGTGCCGGGAATGCCTCTCTGCTTTCACAGGCACTTGGTGCAGAACCAGGAATCTAAATGGGTGTTTCCTTGGCCTTTGGCAAAGGTTTTCAGGCCCAGGCTCCTGCACAGCCCCCGCCATCCTGCCCCCAACCATCAGGAATCAAATCCACAAGCTTTGCTGCAAATTGTTGGCTGTGGCAGGGTGCTGAAGAAGGGAAGCAGGGGACGCTGTCAGGCACGAGGAACTGGGGTTTCAGTGCTGCTTTCTCTCTGCGTAACTCCCCCAGGCAGCGTGGAATAGAGATGAACAGAGCACCTGACAGCACCGAGGCCTCTCTCTGGATGTCTGGCCATTGTAGACAGGGAATGTCCCAACCTCCAGATGCCCCTGGGACCAGAATCCTGTATACTGCTAGAGAAAGGAGCACCCCTGGGGAGGGCCAGACATTTTGGGGATTTAGATAAGAAGACTTTCCTCATAACTGAGTTTTAACCCTGCAAGAACAAAAGCTTGACCTCCCCATCCCTCTAAAATCATTTTTTGTTAGAAAGCTTAGAGTCGGCACTCCCTGCTTCCTTCAGTAGAGGCTACGTAACATGATTTATTTTTATTCTAATGACGCAAGGCCATTACTGGAACATGGATAAGTCTGTCCTAATTGAGCCACTTGAAGGATCTTCTGTACATATGACCCCTGGCTCCGCCTGTGCTTTATGCTTCTTCGTGCTATTAAGTCCGTTTTTTTCTCCCAGACCTCAGATTTGACAACTTGGCTTTTTGAAACAAATATTTGGTGTATCCCTCACTCTGCTTCTTGGCTAACTCATCTATTCTAACTTGGGAGCCAATTTTTTTTAACTATGTTGGCTTCTGCTGGGTTTCACATGAGCTAAACTCCTGCCAGGGAGGGAGATGGATGTAACTGGATTGTGTGAAAATATTTGCCCCTGTGGTCAACGATCCCTGCCTGTGAGTGCTTTTCAACTCCTGTGCCAGCTCCTTCCTGATTTCTCCCTCTGCTTTTCTCCTAGCTGCTGTCTGACTCCCACTCACACTGCTGTGTCAATACCTGTTCCAGGGTTCCTTTCCAGCTACAAGGTTTCCTGTCAAAAGCTACAATGCTAAATAGCCAAGCATGCTAGAATTGTGCACAAACTAAGAATTAATAAGCTCTGAGAGAGGGTTTGAGTGGTCTTCTTAAGAGGAAAGTGCATGGATTTTGGGGTTGGGTCCATGCCTATCTTCATGGCCCTGACATCTGACTCCCTGTACCTAGCCATAGCCTGCATTGTTTTGTAGGTATTAGTTAAAGCGTTGCCGCAACACATTTTATTTACATTCTGTAATTCCCATGTAATCTTCTACTCAAAGCCCAGCCTGAAACAGATACAGAAACAGAGGCTCAAGGGGATGTTGGTGGCTTGCTGCAGATGTCACACCTGGTTAGGACAGATCCAGGGTGCCCTTATGTCTTCAGATTCCCAGTCAAATCTCTTTACCCATCACCCGTGGCTTAACAGTCATTCATTCATTATTTTCTTGCCATATAAGCCCCACTTATATGACTACAGTGGACTATATAGGACCTGTTCAGGCTGATCTTATCCAAGGGGAAGTCCTTGAAGCATCTCCAAACAAGTCTGGAGCTTTTAGGGCCCAATCTGTAAACTGATACCCTAGATAATCCGTGTTATCCAATCCCACCTCATATAGGTGAAACAAATATTATATTCTCTGTGTTTTGGAGATGGCAAAACTGATTCCAGAGCAGGAAGTTGCTTTGTCCAAAATCAAATGGAAGTTTGGCAATAGCACAGAGCCCAGAATCTGGGCCCTGCCTCCCAGCCCTCCTGACTTTTCATGTACCTGGTGCCCCTCTCTCTGTAGCACCCCCACTTCTGAGAGAGGCATTCTGTACCCTGGAGAGGAATGAGCCTCTGAAGTACAGGCACTGGACTGGAAATAACAGAATCCCCAGATGTGCAACTGGGGAAAAACAAACAAGATCTCTTACGTTATTCACCTTGGAACCAGCTCCTGCACGTGTGGGATCTTTCAGTACTTAAAGACTTGCTGGATTCTAGAGCAGTGGTTCTCACCCTTCCTAATGCCGTGGCCCTTTCATACAGTTCCTGTGGGTCACGACCCAAAGGTTGAGAACTGCTACTCTAGAGACCGATTCACCCTAGCTGACATAGAATGCTGAGGACTTCATACAGCTCTGTCGTTGTGCATCCAGAAGGCCATCTACCCCCAAGAGCAAAGTAAAACATGTACAGAAGTCAGAGACCTCAAGGTCAGGACCTTCTAAAACTGGATGATGACAACAGCTTCCTAGTTTGTCTCTTGGCCTCTCTCTGTCTTTCCCATATTATTTTCCACATCGTCACAAAAGTAAGCTTTTTCCATCATGTGCACAGAAACCTCCAATCACTGGTTGCTTACAGAGGAACAAAAAGTCCAAACTCTTTATTAGGTATTAGAAGACATATGCAGCTTGCACTCTTAACCTGTCCAGATTCGTTTCTCATTACCCCTATTTGGGTAGCTGATTCCAACCTGAGCTACTTGCAGCCTTGCAGAAGTAGTTCATGTTTTGTTGGCTGGGACCCTTGACCATTTTTCTGCTGCAAAGTCCTTTCCCTTTGGAGCCAGAGACCCAAATCCCACTGATGTTTTGAGACTCAGTGCAAATGCCCACGCTACCCAGAAGCAATTGCTGTTTCTTCCCAATCCCTTCATATTTTATCTGTACCTCTCTCAAGGCATTTATCACACTCTATTTCGTATCACTATTATTTATAGATATGTCAAATCTCAACTTTCAGACCATTTTTTTAAACTAGGATTCTCTTCTGGTTTATTTTCACATCCTTTGCAGGATTTAGAGGTTCCCTGATTCCAGGAGATTTATCGTGGTGGGGTAGAAACTATGTTGGACTTTTCATTTCAGAGACTTGGGTTCAAATCCAGACTCCACTACCCACTAGCGGCATAACCTTAACCAAGTTGCTTAAGCCTCCTGAACCTCATTTTCCTTATCTGAACTGAGAGAATAATCATAGCTCCATGTTGGGAGAGTTAGTGATAAGAGGGGTAAGATGCAAAGTACCTGGCATGAATAATTAGATAATAAATAATTGGGGGAGGCATGTTAATAAGTATTTGGGGAAAAAATAATTTGGGTAGGGGATGTGTGAGACAAAGATCCGGCTGAATTGGAAGTGACAAGTGGGAGACCTCCTCTCTTCAAAGTCAGAAAACCTGAGGCAGGGTCCTCCTCCCTTCCAACCAAAACAAAACAGGGACCAGTTGGAAAATCTGGATCTGCATGGTGGCTACTCCCTCCCATGGCTGATCCTTACCCTCTTTAAGCTTTGGGGTGATTCCTCTCTTTCAGTCATCTCCCTCACCTCCAGGCTGCAGGCATTTAAATGTGGCCCCCAGATGGTGCTGAGAAGGAGCAGACAGCCCCATCCATCCCTCCCCATCCTGCGAGCCTCACCTAACAGGCCCAATGAGAAACAGGCGATTGCAGAGGGTACTGGGAGCAGCGTTTGATCTGCCGGCTGCACAGAAGCCAGCTGAGCGAAAAGGAGCAGTGTCAGATTTATGGCGGCCCTGAGAAGTACAGATATTAGGTTGGCTGTAGCTCACTGACCTCTTCAGGCTTTCCATTTGGGTCTGAGATTTATTATCTCCTTGGCTTTTTAAATTCCCAGGGATCTGTGCCTTTAACATTTCTCCTCGAGCCCCCCAATTCACAAGGACTTCCTGTTTGCTGGGACCACAGATAAAGAAGACACAAACCACAGAACACCAACACTATGTAATTTTTTTGTTCCTGACTCCTTAATATCTCAGCCATCCTAGGTGTTCTGTCAAGATGCAGTCTGAAAGTCTAGACCGAGAGATATCTATGATAGAAAATGTACATCAGTATTTCAAGTCCTCTGAATTTATTCTAGCCATTTGACAGTTGCTTGGAGATACAATCTCAATTTTTGCAATGGCCCCTTCAGCGAGATATTTATGGCAGATACAACTGTAATTATTTACCTGTAACAAAGTCCAGGTCTGTCTGCTTCAGGTGATTCAGGCAGCAGAGGGACAGGGAAAAAAGATTCATCTTCTTCTTGTCCAAAAGTCAACCTTTTGCCCTCGGGACCTTTCCCCACTCATTATAAAAATGCTGATGCGCTGGGACATGGTTGCTTCCTGCCTGTCTTCTGGATGCCAATATTGAAATACATGGACCAGAAAATAAAAACATGCAAGATACGATGCTGAAGAAACGGATTGGGTGAACTCCTTGAGGGCAGCCAGGGGCTGTGTTCCATTTTCTCTATTTTCTAGTGGAGTGATGCACATGGGGTAAACTCTCCATCTGTATTTAGAGATTTAATTATTTTCTACAACCATACGCAAATCTATACATAGCAACGAGTGCAGCCTCCCCCCTCAAATAATCTCCTGCAGAGACTGTGTAGTTACTCCTGAGACGCAGCCCCGCAGATCTTGGGGCCGAGCCTGGTCTGCAGCGTCACTGTGGGCTGTGGCCTAGCGCCGTGGGACCATTCGCCTCTGATCTTACCAGTTACATTTCACTTTCACTCAAAAATGTTTCCCAAAGTAATCACCTAGTTTAAAGACAAACAGACTTTTCAAACTGCTTTTGGAAATTCATAATCCATCTTGAAAAAGGAAAAATTTGGCAACCCTGACCAAATCCGCAAGCCTGTGCTGTGGATCCATGGGGGACAATTCCAGCGTGGAGACTAAGATTTTTCTGAGCTGTAACAATAAATGTATTGTCTTTCTAAATGACTTTTATTTTATTTTATTTTTTATTTTTGCAGGACCAACATCCATTTGAAAAAATATAAACATTCCTGGCTATTTGTAAAAAAGACTAATTAAGGAACATGAATTTATATTCTTAACTTGTGTTCTTTTGTGTTGGTGGCAGTTGTTTGTGCTGTCACTGGAGGCTGTGAGAATGAGAGGCGTTCGTGTGACGCTCCGCGCTCAGCACTAGTGGGAGATTTTTGTCTTTTGGCTCTTCTCCTGGCATTTGCATGGTTCAGAATCTTCTTGCCATCATGTTGAAATAATCAAGCTGCTACACGGTTTAAACTTGCAGATAAAGCACTCCAGCTTGTCTGTCTCAATGTGATCTCACACACACGAAAACGCTTTTCTAAAATAATATTTTTTTCCGTTTGAAAATAACAGATGCACCCCGTAGAAGAACATTTGAAAATACATCAGAGTAGAAAGCTAACAAGGACCACCTACAGTCAAATGATTGATTTCCTTCTAGAACTTTTGCTCCTAAGCCTACAGTTCACTTATTTGCAATCAGGTAAAGACACCAGTTTTCATTCGATGTTGGAAGGCGGGTGCCTTCAGATCTTATGGAGACCATGTCAGGGACACCACTTTCAACAGCTACACTGCATCCCATTGAGTGGACACACGCCTGCATGACCTTGTTGTTGTCAATTACAAACACTATTGTCGCTCTGATTTCTACTATATTATTTCTTTTTCAGGACTCCTAACTCAGAAAGTACAGGAGGAGGTGTTCAGTGTCTATATTCAAGGGGACAGCCAGTGCTCTGCTCACCTGAGGTCTGTCCTGGCAGCTGCTGCACTGGGACCCTTGTGCTCAAAGTCTTGCCCTGATCCCCAAGCAAGCTGATCTCAGCCTACTGGCCCCTACATCAGGGTTACAGGAACTCAGGTAGGAAAGGCTTCCTGCTGCTACATTGCTGGAGGCGCCTGACAGACCCCCGTTCCTTTCTGAAGGTAAAACTTACCTGCAAGCTATGGCTGTTTCACGCAGTTTATAAGGTTTTTCCTTCCTGTAACATATTGTCCTAATGATATACTCATGCTGATTAATGTTATGAATGTTACAATGTTCGGAAGCATGGCTATGTCTAAGTAAGACATATTAATACGTTCTGTTATTCTGGAGAAGATACTCAGGGCCACACACCACGCTACATGAGACAGGGGAAGTTCAAAGATGGCAGCTTCCTTCCCCATGAAGCTGGCTTTAAACATTCATTTCCTGACTTCAAAGCCAGGCTTTTCCCCTTCCTCTGCTCTGTTGGGGCCAGAAATCCCTGGAATTAGGTATTCATGTTTTACAGATGAAGAAACTGAGACCTTGAGATGGAAAGTCAATGCCCCATAGTCACTCAGCTTACTGGTGACAGAATAAAGTCTCCAAACTCTGTCCAATGCTACCCACTTGATAGCAACTGACAATAGAACACAGTTTCTGGGGAGGATGAGTCTGAGAATACCAAGGAGCAGAATGCCGCCCCCGAGCCGAGCAGGCCTTTGTGCTCCCAGGCACTCCAAGGTTTTGCACTGTGTTCGGAGCACTTCTGGGCCCTGCTGCCCTGGTCTGCATGCATGCCAGGCGGTATGTGCAAGAACAACACGTTCCCATGAATTCTGGAAAGCAGAAAGTGCTGCCAATTCACCCCAAGCAGGCGGTCCAAGCTGGCCTGGGGACCCGTCAGTCAGTGATCAATTTGCTGGTCACGGGAGCCTCTCTGGGATTAGCCAGGCTGGGACAGGTGGATCTAGTTTTCAAGCTAGGATCTGCAGTGGTTTCTTGGGCCTTGCTGCAGGGTGGGCACTGGAAGGGGCGAAGCCACTGTCTCAAAGCCCCAACAAATGCTTCCCCTCGCTGGGGAGGGCAGCAGAAGCCCGACACCCTAGCGGAACTGATTTGGCATACCCGCGAGCAGCTGACATTACTCGCCATTTTCCATGGCACATGTCCGGAAGCTGTGGGTCTCAGCCCTCTTGGGTGGCAGAGTGGGCACTTGATGCTGATAGGTCTGCTACCATTTTAAGCATCCTAGAAGAAAATCATAGTAAAATGGCTGAATTTTGAAGTTAAAGCCTATTTTTTCCCAAGATGCTTTGTATCCATTACCTTCTTTTGATGCTCTGCTTACAAATGCACTGCACATATATTTGAGAAGGGTTTAGCTAATATGGCAGAAGAGACCCCAGAAACAAGGACCTGTGGGTCCTGCTCCTAATCAGCTTAGTGGGCCCTGTGTCTCTCTTGACTGCTGATGCAGACCCCTGCTACAGCAGCATCTCTTTTTAAGAAAACTTCCTCCTTCCAAGCTAACTAAGTATCTGCATCACTGGGTAAACACCCTGATAAAAACCCTTCAGGGGTTCCCATCACTTACAGGATTGAGTCCAAAACCTTCACCAAGGTAAATGGGGGCTTTGTGATCTGACCAACCCTCATCTACAATTCCTCGAACACATCAGGGAGCTTCATGCCTCTGTATCTTCCATAAAGTCTTCATTCTTTTTGCCATATATTCCCTTTCCCTATCACCTAGAAAACTCCTATTTATCCTTCAAAGCCCTACACAGGCTTTAGCTCTTCTCTGCACATTCCTGAATTATGCTTTCTCTGGATCACTTCAGAACTTTGTGTATATGTAAGCATAAAGCCTACATACATAGGGATCTCTCTTCCATTCATTAGGCTATAACACTAATTTTATAATATTTGGAAGGCAAAGCATGGCCCAGAGCCTGATACATAACACATACTGAATAACAAGTTGCATCCTCAGCCTGCCAAGGATTCCACGGGCATGGGAACTACCCAGTCAGTCACCACATATCTCTACTTAGGGTTCAAAAGGTTTAACATAGCATCCTAGCAGGGTGGCAGGTTAGGACAGAGGCTGGCTGCTGGCAACTTGGAGTGCTTCCCTGAGACATTCATCCTTGAATGTTAAGATAACAAATGTCAGCCCGTGTGGCCCTACAGGTGAGGGGACAGGCTGAGCTCCTGTTGCAGAGGCAGGTGCCAGATCCCATTTCCTGGTTGGGCCTGTCCAAGTCCACACTCAGCACTATATGTTGTTTCAGGAACACAGGAAACCGTGGCAGTGATGGTGGGTGGCCAATCCTCAAAGCATCAACTTCCAGATTTCCCTGCTTCACCCTGACTCTGGAGTCACTGTCCGTTTTCTAGGTCCCTTTAGTTCTGCCTCCTGACTCCCAGCTTCTACCCATGATTTCATTTCTTGTATTTCTTCCAAACCTTTCTTTCTCCAGGCCACTTAATTGCAGATAATGTTGATCTTCTTTAAAGGCACATTCCCAGGCTAGACCTTTCCCAGTAGCATAGCCTAGGCTAGCCCAGCCCAGGGAAGCTCCTACTGGGCAAGGTCCAACCTAGCAAAGGGCTTGGAAACCATGTCCTAACTCATAAACAGAGGGTCTGTAGTGCTATTATTCGTGTCCTTGGGGACTACCCCCCAGCTTTGGCTTCCTTAAACCCTGGCCTTGGCCGTAGTCCACCAAGATCTGGGGATTAGCAAAGCAAAACACCCCATTTGGGGTGTGAGTGTCTCAGATGTTTCCTGCTGCCCAGGGAAGATTTCCAGCCTGGGCAAAGGTCCACCAAGCCTGAGAAATTTGTCTGAATCCATCAAAGTCATATTGGGACATAAAACTCAAAACCCCTCTCCCCAGCAGGAAGGCTCCCTTCTGCCAAGACACCAGCATGTCCTGCCATCAGCAATAATTGCCAACAAGAATAGAAGAACCATGTAAGATAAAGAAGAGTTTAAACTGTGCAGCCATCCAGAATTGTCTGTGGCGATGAGTATCAGAAGTCAGAGGTCAGAGTGGGGAATGGGACTTGCCCCTCTGAAATTCACATGCTGCCACCCCGACCCACCACCATGCACTGCCCAAGACCTAGGATTCCTATTACCTATTAGCTACACTAGCCTCTGTCTGGGCTGTTTCTTTATAAGCCTAATTAAAACTAACCCGTTTGTGACTGGCCAACTGGCAATACGGAGCCATTAAATGGCAGAAGGGACTAAGGGAAACAAAAGGGAGAGAAAAACTGTTTATATTTACCATAGTAACAGTGTATACCCCTGGGGGAAATATTCCCCAATGCCGTAAGTTTAGCTTGAGTTACTCAAAATGGCTTATTCTAAAAGCTTGCTGTTAAAAGGCAACTTACTTTTTGACAAAATATGGACACTGAGGACCTGCATATTATATAAATGCTACTGTCACCCCTGGAGAAAACGAGCCACCTGGCAGATATTGTCCACCCTGCCCTGTGGGCCACATAAGGTTGGATGCAGGGTGGGGGGCATGGGATGGGCACATGTCATAGGAGATGAAGGCCCATGTGAGTAACTTAGAGTCTGTTTAGGGAGACCAACAGGAAGGCACAGAAGACGCGACCATCGCAACATATAAACAGGCATGTTGAGATTCACCTGTCACCTTCCTCAGCAGCCTGGTAATGTGGGGAGCTCCTGGGAGAGGTGGACCCTGAAGGCGCAGTAAGCCATGGACTCAAGTGACAGAGGAGAGGAGGACAGCAGAGAAAAACGAGAGGGAATTTGGTGCCACTCTGGCCTCCAGAGCTGGCCCCGTGAGGTGTTTACCACAAGTACCCTTAACTATTGCTAGGCCTACTGCTGAGCTTTATTTCATTCATTTGTTTAATCAATAACTAAGGGAAGGAACAGAGTCTTGAAGAATGAGTAAGAATTAGATAGAAATAGGAGAGAGGATGCCCTATCAGAAGACAAATTGGGTGCAGAGACTCAGAGGCCAAAAGCATTAGGCCTACCTGGGAGGTGAGTGGTCAGTGGGTGTGTAAGGTGGGGACCAGGAGGATTGGGGTTGGGGGGCTGGGCAGGGGTCCCATTCTCAAGGTCTTACTTTGGAATATACTGTGTATTTTAGCCAACATAGAAATATTTAGTTTTTTTCACATTAGTTTACAAGAGGGGTCCCCAAACTTTTTAAACAGGGGGCCAGTTCACTGTCCCTCAGACCATTGGAGGGCCGGACTGTGGGCCCCGGGACAAGTCTGCTGCTAAGCAGGACAGGCAGCAGTGGCAAAAACACCCAGCGGGCCGGATAAATGTCCTCAGCGGGCCACATGTGGTCCGCGGGCCATAGTTTGAGGACGCCTGGTTTACAATATGCCTTTTCTCCACCCTAGCAAGGAGGTGGGATTTTCACATTTGGCTGGTGATTGAGAGTGATTTGAAGAAACAGGCACCAGAGAGGGATCCCCTCTCTGGGTATGAGTCTTAAGCCCCCCAAAGTTTTGCTTTGGTGTCTGCGTGCACCTCCTCATTAACTTTGCTGTAGAGCTACAATGCTCAGGGGGGCAAGGCACCAAGCTTGGAACTGGGCTTCCCTCACTCCTCTCCCCCAGTGGGACTTAGATTGGGGCTCAGAGGCCTGGGTTTATAGCTCCCGGCTTGTGATTTTTCTCCATGGGGGAGTGAACAAGGTGCCTGGTCCTGGAACATCCCTTTAAGCACAGTGGCCCTTGGCTTAGCTCAGCTTAACGTTCTCTCCGCACCTCCCTAGGTAAGAGGTGGATGCCTGTTTGGGCAGGCTGCCTTGCTCTCGAGTTTGGCACTGATTTGCAATCTGCAAGTTGATGGATGCTGAGGCTGCTGGCAGCCGGGTGAGTGAGAAGTGACGCTAAGATAAGAGAACCCCTCTCCAATATTTACATCAGGGCTCTGAGCATCCAGACAATCTTCTGAGGCCTCAGCCAGGTCTGGGTGAGGGAAGCCAGCAGTGGGTGGGTGGCCAGGGATCCTGAGATGAGCAAGGACATCCTTAGCTGAGGGTAGTAAAGCACTTTCGTCTTGGAGTCCCAGAGGCCCAAGTGGGCTCTCCTCCTGCCTCCCACCCAAACAAGCTGTGTGACTCTGGGAAAATGATTTTCTCTCTCTGAGCCCCTCACACTGTAAAGTCGAGATGATAATTTGGGTCTCAGTGTCAGCTATGCATGTCACAGGAATCAACTAAGATGACATCTATAAAAGACTATGCAAGACTTTAGAGTACCATGAAAATATTTCAGAATAAAGCCCATTAGTGAGGAACAGGGAAGGGTACCCTGTCAGCTGACGATTGCTGACATGGCACTGGTGGGTGCTTGGGAGGAATTTGGGAGTTACATATTTTTATTATTTCATATTTATTCTGATATCCATTAAGACATACTTGCAATAAGACCTGCGATTCTGCAGTCCTTACTGTTTAGATCTGGCTAAAGTACTCGTGTAAACGCCAACCCGTCAGGTGCCCGTGTGGTCAGCATCACGCAGGAGCTCTTCAGTGCCTGAAGTTTAGGAAGCACAGCCGGGGCACAGAGCCAGGCCTTTAACATCACCACTCATGAAATCTTAATCTTCTAGTGTAGGCACTGCTGTCCTCGTCCTCAGAGCCAAGTTGTCAGCCTTTGCCTGCTCCATGATGCCTTAAACAAACAGGCGTGGAGTTGCACGCACAGCCCACAGGGTCTCCCAGCGGGTGTGCCGGGTGTGCCCTCTGCCCGCCACCTCAATGCTACTTTCTTCCCTGTGTGCATGTACTCAAGGGGCTTGTTCATACCTGGCTCACGTGGGTATTTATGGGATCCTCACTGTAACCCGAGGAGAGAGGGGGCGTATTGTAACAACTTCACAAACACACTTGGAAAGGGAGATTATGGAAAAGGAAAGGAGGGAGGGAAAGAGAAAGGAGGGGGAGTTTGCAGTTTCCTCCACGCCAACCACTTTGGTGCATGCTAACTCATGTCTTCCTGTTAGCCTGTGCGGTGGGATTACTTATCCCCTTCTCCAGATGAAGAAACAAAGTCCCCCAAAGTTTAGAAGACTCACCACAAGCTGCACGGGTGGTAAGTGGC
The DNA here is from genome assembly GCF_000181295.1 of Otolemur garnettii. NCBI lineage: Eukaryota > Metazoa > Chordata > Mammalia > Primates > Galagidae > Otolemur > Otolemur garnettii. Next base: position 4,123,694 of record NW_003852454.1, read on the forward strand.
AACCCTAGGTCTCTGAGCAGATTGTCTGACGCTAAGTTCAGACCAGGCTTAGCAGTTTGGGCTCTTTATTCATGGTGCCCACTTCTCTGCTGAAAGAGGCGGGAAAATACTAAAATTAAGAGCAGGAGCAAAGCCTTGAAGTTGTCCTTTCAGGAGAAACAAAAAAATGCTTTGAAAGAATGTCAAATTCTGAGGGAATTATTGAAGAAAAGATGGTTTTTTTAACTGGAGATAACTTAAAGGGAACATCTCATTTTGGTAGAACCCCACAGAGAAAGGAGCAGGGTAAAATGAAACGTGACATCTCAGTGCAGAAAGCTGAAAACCAGAGAAGCAGAGGACTAGGGTGGACTTGGCCCCTGTGGGCAGGTCACTGGAGGACCCTAGGCACACTGTGTGCAGCCCAGGCTTTGTTAGTCACATCATTATAATGGGCTTATTAATTCTCCAAAAGGAGATTAAGTGTGTGATCATGTGATTTTAAATAACTATATCCTCAGTTTTATTTTTCTTCGTAGCACTCTTTGACACCTGACATATCATATACAATAGAACCTCCATACACTGACCACCTCCTTAAGTTTTCCAGACAGGACATGCATCACATGTACAGATCAGTACAGCAGGCCTAGTTCCTTATGTTGACATCTCAGTATGTTGATCAGTTTGTTACAGTCCCTTAGTGGTCAACTCACAGAGGTTCTACTGTAGTTTTCAACATCTCCTTCTAGAATGTTAGCAACCTGAGAGCAGTGATTTTGCTGTGCTACGGGCCCATCGCTGGGATCAATGACATTAATATCAATTTGTGGCATATGGGAACAAAGCTGAAGGCATAAAGCTTGCCCTGTAAACTTCATAAGAAAGGATCATGTCTCTTTATCCACTTATGTATCCCCTAGCCCTTAGCCCAGAGCCTGCACATTAAAAAGCTCTCAACAGAAGTTCATGGAACAAATGAATGCATGGATGTACCAAAGTGCTTTTGTGAACAGTAAGGAACACGGGCGCTAAAACATAAGATAGACAAATAGAAGCACAGCAACCCTGTTGTCAAATAGCAATTCCAAAAGGGAAACTAGGATGATAGCTACACACTCAACCCGCTTTGCTTCAACTTCTGACTTTATTCAACAGTTTATCTTGAAAACAACCAGCACGTGATCTTTTCATAACAGTCACCTCCAGGGACGAATTAAGCTGATTGTTTCCAAATCCAAGTGCCTGCAGACACAGAAAGACTCCAGGCCAAAGGTGAAATCACAAAAGTGAGCCCAGTGCCCAAGGCCGGCCAGGGAGAGAAACCAGTAGGAGCCCATTAAACCCTGAGAAAATAGTCTCTGGGCTAATAATCCAAGCTACCATTAGTGACTTACAGCAGGGAATTTCTTAAAATGCTAGTATGCATATGATTTTTATCTTGCCATTATCCCTGTAATCATTGGTTCTGATTAAAGACTTCTGCCCTAAAAGATGGATGGGCCTGAACACTTAAATATATGGTAATCGCTTGCCTCTTAAATGCTGTTTCTCCCAAGGCATTCTTCCACGCACTTCAATTTAAAGACCAGCAATTGTCTTTCTTCAACTTTTTGGAAAACACTACAGAGTTGGGTTAGAGAGGGATGGTAAAATAATAATAATAATAATAATTTTAAAAAACCTCCATTCTTCCTGACTAAGGAAGTTAACTAAGCAGTTAAGAAGCTTGGCAAAACTTCTTGCAATCAAGAGGCAATTATTTGGAAAAAAAAAAATGCCAAAAACGTGTTAGAGCTTGTTTGTCCATAAATAAGCAGGGCAGGATAGTCATCTGAAAGGAAACGATAGGGTATCATTCACTTAACTCCTCTGACATCCAGCTAATGCAAGTGGGCTGGGATTCCCAGGGCATTCCTGCAGCATCAGATTCCTCAAGTTCCCCTCCCATCCTGACCCAGTTGTCACCTCACTCAGCTGGCAGTCCTCCACATCATATCCCTTTGGGACGTTGTCATCTCAGGCTTGGGTTTTAAGCATAGTAAACGGGGGCTATACACATTCAGAGAGCAACAGCAGTGCTTTGTGATGGTCAGAGTGGGGATTTGGGGTAACACGTCTAAGAGCAGATCCTGAGCTCTAATAGCAGCAGTCTCCTCATCGGCTACATCTGAAAGAGCTAGAGTCAATAGTGGACACCTGTCTTTGTGTAGATTTCCAAGTTCCTCTTTCAAGTTCGCCTGAAGCAAGGTCCCCTTATTTGGGGAAACTTGAGTTTAAGGACCTCCCTCAACTTCTGGCCAGATTCCAGGCTCATGGCCACATTTCTTCAAGTAGAACTTGCCTGCTAATCATGCCCAGGTCCTCACCTTTCCCAGACACCCTGTTCAGTCTCATCTTCAGTGTCCTTACTGCTACTGTCCCTGCCCCTAGAATAGCCTTCCTCCCCCTCTTTTATGTCTAGACCCTACTCATTCAAGGCTGCCCGGCCTAGGGGGATCTATCCCAAGTGTGCCCTGGTAACCCCTTCTTTCCCTGGTCTGCCAGAGAAAGCACATGGGCTTGTAGGAGAAGCATTTTACCTTGTGTCTAGCATCTGTCCCCCCACACCATGAGTTGCAAGAGACCAAGGACAGTGATTTTGTTCCTAGCTCCCCACTGCCTAGCGTAGTGCCTGGCATGCAGGAGGGCTGGGGTTTGGACTGAGGCAGAACTTCATACTTGCGTTCCATCTCCCCCATGAGCACACGAACTTACTGACCACATATTCATATTAGAGTTTTTAACGTCCTCTGCTGGGCTTGTCTCACAAGAGGCAGTCAGCACTTTTTTAGGGATGAGTTAAGCAGTAAATGAATGAATTAAATTAAACCAAAATTCACCAGTAATGCACTAGCAGGAATTTGCTTTTCATTAGAGCGTCTCATATTGAGCAGAAATAGAGAATAGTCTGTGAGTCAGCATTGCTGGGACCAGAGGAATAGAACCTGAGGGCAGTGACTATGGAGCTCCCAGGGCAGGGGAGACAGTAAAGTGGAACACAGGGACATTGCACATTCTTTGTGGGGTGATGAGAGACAAGACCCCAGACATCTGGAACCTACCTTCTCATGGGAGACAGACACAAACAGTGGATAACTCAACCGGACGGATAAATGGAAAATCATTATAAATTAGGATAGGAGTATTGAAGAAAACAAGCAAGGGAATTTGAACGGGGTGGTACTGAAAGGCACTGAGTAGTGCTGTACAGGAGAAAAAGATGAGAAGGAGCTCCGTAAAAAGTCAGGGGAGGAGCACGTGGGCAGAAGAAGTAGCATGTGGAAAGGTCAGGCTGCAAGAGAGAACCTGACTTGTCTGAGGATCTGAAAAATAAATATGCCGATGTTAGCACCTAGTGTGGGACATATTATCATATACTCACAGGTGCGCACACGCACACACACACGCTCATACTCTTGAGTTAAAGTCTAACCTATATAATCTTCTCTCAACTTCTCATCTAGTCTCAATTTTCTTACCTAGAGAGGTCAAATACAAAAACTAGATAAAAATAATGTTCCCTTGGGAGCTGCCTTAGTGCACTCAGGCCTCTATAACAAACTGCTATAGAGTAGTGGCTTGCGAACAACAGAAATACATTTCTCACAGTTCTGCAGGCTGGGGCACCCAAGCCCAAGGCAGTTTCATTGGCTAATGAGGGCTTGCATCCTTGTTCCAGAGGGCTGTCTCTACACACACGGTAGAAGGAACGAAGGATCTCTCTGGAGTCTCTGTTTTACGGGCACTATTCTTGAAGACTTGGCCCTTTTGACCTAATTACCGCCCCACCTCCTAATACCCTCACTTCAGGGATGAGATTTTCAACATCTGAATTTAAGAACACAAATATTCAGCCGATAGCAGTTCAGCTATGGGAATAGACCCATAGCAGGTTCTCAGTTAAGGTTTGGGGGGTGGAAAAAGAGGCAGGACACAGGGAAGGCACAGGCTCAACCCTGGCCATTTTACTGATTTGCTAAATCTGCCTTTTGTCTCCCCTTCTTCCACATGCCGATTAGTACCAGATACCTGGATGCGCACAAGCGAGTGTGTGTAATCACAAACACGCACATGCACAGGATCCACCTGGGCATACACAGGGTGGGGTGAATGCGATCAAACAAAACAAGTACATAATATACATGAGCCTATGAATTCAAACGGATGGTTTTACACAATGATTGCTTTTTTTAGCAACCCATTCAGAAATGACCTCAGGGGTGGGAACTTTCCTACTATAGCCATCTTTAAGGCAAGTTCACAGACAGAGGAGTACCAGGAAGTTCAACCATTGGGAAAGCTCCCCTGTGGTTTTTATAATCGAGAGTTCAAGTTGCTTGGAACAGGATGCCCAGATTACGTTGTTCCACCTATCCCTAGGAACTGAAGGCCAGCTGCTGTGTTGTCACTAGACAGTGTGTCCCCATCAATGACATAAAAGGGCAGAGTGACTACCTTTATTATCTTTCCATTATCTTGCTCATTAGGAAGAAAAAGGAAAGGCTAAGAGCTATGCTTTTCCTAAATAATTGGAAAAATATGAGATGTTCCCCCCACCACTTCATAAAGTGTTTACATCTGTTAGCTAGTGTCTAACATTCTAAAACTCCCAGGTATCCCTCATTATAAGACACAGAGAATTCCAGACGGGAATACCCCCCTCCACTGTTTTTTCAACTTTCATCTACATAGCAAAGAATGTGCTTTTCCTTCTCCAAACCACCAACAGCATAATCTCATTCTGCATTTTGCTGATTGGTCTGCAAATATAATCTTCAGTGGCAAAAGAAAAAAAAAGAAAAAGAAAAAGAAAAATCTTGAAGGGCTGCCTTGAGATTTGAGCATTCAATCAGTCTTAGGAATTTCTTTTGGCAAAAATACTCAGGCTTGGTCAGAACTCGTGGGGCTGCGGTTGGCTCCGTGTCTGCGAGGCTGGATATGCCCAGTGGTGCGGTTAAATATCATCAGTGCTGAAGTCTGCCATGGGGTCTGTTTGAGGTAATTATGCTGATGTGATTTTGAAGAAAGGTTAAAGGAAATGGTGCTATTTAGCCTGCAGAACAGAAGGCGTGAAGAGCAGCTAGATTTCTGTTTCCAAGTTCAACAGTGTCTGTAATGTTTAGCATAGCACATAACTTACCGTGGGGCCTTGTAATTGTCTTCTGACCCTGGCTGGGGGCTTGTGGACAGTGGAGCAATGCTCTTTCACCTCTACACCCCAACGTGCCTGCCAGTGGGTGCTCACAGGATGTGTGCCAACTCTGGGATTTATGAATGAAGAAGAGAAATTGTACTCTGTTTTCATTAAAAAACTATGTGCTTAGGCTGGGCGTAGGGGCTCATGCCTATAATCTTAGTGCTCTGGGAGGACAAAGTGAGAGGTTCTCTTGAACTCAGGAGTTTGAGGTTGTTGTGAGCTATAATGCCTGGGCAATAGACTCTGTCTGAAAACAAACAAACAAAAAATGATCTGCTTAAACTAAAGAATCATTTCTGGCATATATCACTTAAGCACAAGGGATTTCTGGTGTGCATTTTCTATCTTCGTTTGGTGAAATGAAGGCCAAACGGAGATAGAAAACGTAAGTGGGATTACTGAAAAAGTTACAAAATACTCGATTCTTGAAAATACTTCAGAATTCTTAATACTGAAGGCATACTATAGGCGTTCATTTAGTACTTCATACTGAATGCCTACATTTATTACTTTCATCTAGAAGGAGGTGGGGTATGTCAAGTGTTTTCCAGGTATTAGTCTCCAACTAGCATAACTCTCAGTGAACCTCATGATTATGTGAATCTATGCTTGCAGAGTTTTTGCTGGGAACACCATTAATGAATGACTGACCCTGACCATAGAACAAGCTCTCATTACACTCATGGGTGTTGTGGTCACTGTTCCTGTACAGCATATGAGCCTCCCCAGCCCCGTGAAGTGACAATGGCAGACACTGCTTATCAATTGAAACACTCCCAATTAGCTCAGGAGCAGCCTCAAAATCCTTCTCAACCACTTTTGATTACTCAGTGTTATAGAGAAAGAAACCTACTTGCCACTTCCCCTTCTGGGTCTAGCTTAAATCTCTATGCTTTTGGAAGAAGGGTTCATTTAGCCTCCAGGGATATATGCAGACTATGCCAGGGAACATGTAAATGTATAGGAGGTGAGAAAAGGCCCATAGGAATTAACTTTGCTAGGAGAGGAGGGGGGAGATATTTGAGTCTCTGTGCTCTTACAATCAGTGAGTACACTGGGTGTCTACTCTGGCAGGCACTGCAGTAGGCATGGGGCCTCAGAGTTCAGACAAACAGGGTCCTGCCTTCAACGTGCTTTTCATTCTGTGAGTCAGATGATAATCACATAAACAAGTAAATACAGACAACAATTTCAGATTCTTAGAAGTAATGTGAATAAAATAAAGGTGGGTTAGGTAATACAAGGTGGCAGTAGAAGTCAAATTTCTGAATTAGCTACAGTATGAAGAAGGGGCCACTGAGGAGAAGATGACAAATGAATTGAAACCCGAATGGCGAGGGAAGAAAAATAAAGCAGCCATGCAGGACGGGAAGAGAAGAAAGCAGACAAGCCAGACGACAGCATGGCCAAGATTTCTGAGAACAAATTGGTTTTGTTTGAACGTTTGAGGAGTCAACAGAGAGCCAGGGCAGCTGAGGGAGAGCAAATGGCGGGTGGGAGGTGAGGTCAGAGTTGTGTTGAGGGGATCACAGAAGGCCCGTGGACCTACCTTTGTATGTTTTTCTGGGTGCTGTTGTAGTGTTTTCAGCACAGGATGATGGGCTGTGGTTTGCACTTCTGGCTGCTGTGTAAAGATAGCCTTTGGGACATGAGGAAATTAGACTAAAAGAAAAGGAAAGAAGGTGCTACTTTGGCCAAAGCAGGAAAAGATGGTGGTGGTTGTTATAGGCTGAATTGCATTGCACCAAAATTCATATGTTGAAGTCTTAATCCCCAGCACTTCAGAATGTGACTATACTCAGAAATAAAGGCTTGAAAGAGGTGATTAAATTAAAATGAGATTATTAGGATGGATCCTAATCTAATGTAACTGGTATCCTTATTAGAAGAGGAAATTCATTCACAGATATGTACAGAGAAAAGACCATGGGAGAAGGTGGCCATCTCTGAGCCAGGGAGAGCATCCTTAGAAGAAACCCGCCCTGTCTGCTGACACCTTGATCTTGGGCTTCTAGCCTCCAGAACTGGGAGGAAATAAATTTTGGTTGTTTAAACCACCCAGTGTGTGGTACTTTGTTATGGCATCCTAGCAGACCAATATTGTGCTTAGGCAGAGCGATGATCCTAAAGACAGTGAAAAGTAGTCAGTTCCATGGTATATTTTAGAAGAGAACTGAGTTTTATTCAATGGTTTAGATGTGGGCTGTGAGGTAAAAAGAGTAATGTAGGCTCCTGGGGCATTAGAGAGGGTGGCAGTGCCATTACAGTAATGGGGGAGTTGCCTCAAGTTCTGTTGGGGCCAGGGTAGACTGAGATACTTTTAAGGTTTAAGACAACTCAAAGAAATCTCATGTGCATCATACCTACGTGCTTCCAAGGGACAAGTTCCCTTTCCTCTGTCAAAATGAGTTGCCAGAAGAAATGTTAAAGAAGCATTATTTTAACAAATACACAACTGAAAGCTCCCAATGTCATGGGCACCCAATTTCTTAGCAAATTATTCCTTTGGTTAAGTAGAAATTGGCCTCTTTATAAATTCCATCCATTATACTTCCTATGGCCAATAGACAAAACAGAACAAATATACTCTCTCATTTAATGGCTTTTAACAATGATGGACCTGAAAATCAGGACCAACCTTCCTACCAAATATAGATAGAAGAGATGAATGAGATTTTTAAAAAAAACTACTGACATAATAAAGACACTCCAGGCCAAGACCCAGGGGAAAATAGATGTCTACAGAAGTGATTTTGTTAAGTGTTACTTTTGCCCTGGGAACAGATAGTGATTCTAGATGAAGGGTAGCGGGGCTGTTTAGTACTTCACTCTCATGGAGCCAAGGAGATAAGAGTTGGATTCCAGAACCAGCCAGTGGGATGAGATGAACAGGGAGTAAACTGCCCACATGGGGAGGGGGTGTGTGCAAAAGAAGTCCACCCTAAGTTCTTAGGGTATAGAAATAAAGACATTTCAGAAATAAACCATCCGTAACATAGCTTCAAGTCATCTGTATAGTCTTTAATAGCTATGAGGCTGGATTAAGGTAATCCATTTTTACTAGTTCCTCTGATATCTGACAGAACTAAATAAACCCTTTCTGGCAGAAGACAATATTACCTTTGGCCCTGGTATCTTTTCCACAAATAATTATTTATTACAACATTGAGTGCACAATCGATCAAAAAACAGGTAAACAAAGATATAAGACAAAATGATTGATAATCAATAGAAAGAACAGGTGACAGAATCAGATCCATGCAATGTTCAGTTACTGGAGTTATGAGATAAAGACTTCTAAATAAGTGTGCTTTCTATGTTGAAAAAGATAAAGACAAGATTGCAAATTTTATTTGAGAAATGAAAATGTAAAAACTAACATAAAAGCAAGCAGAAGTTCTGTAACTAGAAAGCCGTATATTAAATCCAAATGAATGTTTAGAAGCATAGTAGTCTGTTGGAATTCCAGCAGAGAAGAGTGAGAGGCAGCAACAACATTTAGAGACATAAATAGCTGAGAAATTTTTACAACTGATGAAAAAATATCAATTCATAAATTGAAGACATCCCAAAACTCAGAAACTGACATCATCTTCCCTGTGAGTTTCTCTTCTCCATGTATAATAATACTTTATATGGCACTATATCAGGACTCTTCTCCTGAGTGCTTCATCTCTGAGCACTAGTACATCTGCATTCCTCCTCAAATATGGTCTCTACAATAAAATTCAATCCTTCAGGTGTAATTCCACCCTCCACAAAGCCCAAGATGATCAACTCACTCCTAACAGGAACTATAAACATCTACACATATTAAAATAGTATAAAGTTATAATTATTTTGTTTTTATAACGCCATCTCTTCCTTCCATACTTCCCCTCAGCTTCACATTAGCTAACATTTATCATTTTATCTCTTATATGAGGTTCATGAATCCATCCTAGAAAAAGTGCTATATACCTCATTGTTGAATATCAGTACAGTCATCTTCAAAGTACGCCCCTTGGCTATCTGGTGACTGTAGTGATATTCAGCAATGAGGTTGGTAGTGCTTTTTCTAGGATGAGTTCACAAATTTAGTTGTCAGATCTCATAAAACATAATAGCTCTAATGACTATTCCGGAAAAGGAGTTCCAAAATTGTTTTAAAGGGTGGACTAGACACTGGCATCAATGAGTAGCTTGAAAATGGTTTTAGTGATATTCAGCAATGAGGGATGTAACACTTTTTCTAGGATGAGTTTATGAATTAAATTGTCATATACAAGGACAATGCATAATATTCTACCTAATGCTTTGCCAAATTTAGAATCCTATGACTTTGCTGGAGATATACTATACCCATGTACCATCTTTTCTTAGATGAAAAGAAATAAGATTAGTTTGGTGTGATCTGCTCCTAGTGAAGCTGTGCAGATGACTAAAGGTCACCACATGATTTTTTAAATGCCAGCAAATCACATATTTAACAATATTTTCTGGCATTAACGAAGGCTTAACATAACTCTACTAGTATGAAGTTTCTTGACACCATTCCTACATCATTTTAACAAAAAGAAATACATAACTTGCCCATCACAGCTATTTTTGAAACCTTTCAAACATGACTGACAATAAGATAAATTATATCTTTAAATCTTCACATATGTGGGGGCAGGGACCCCAAATAACCTACAATGGGTAGAAGATGTTTTACTGACTCATCACAGGTCTTGTGCCCACAACACATTTCTATGGAGGAAGAAACTTTCCATGCTTGGCCAGGGTTTCCTAAGCAACTGCAATGAACAAGATAGTTCCAATAAATGGGTCATCCTTACATGTCTTTTGAACTCCTGTGAATATTGCTCCCTCTGCCTGTAGTGTCCCCCTTTCCCAACCTCAGTTCCCCTCCAGGTCCTCACTAATTTATAGTCATCACTCCAGATGTGGCCCACGTGTCCCGTCAGCTCTCTGAGCAGTTTCTCTAGGTCTTCAATCTGTCTTAGCGGGTTCCTGTTCCTGCTAGAATCACACAGCATGTAAAGACTGCATCGTAATCCTCCTTCGCCTGTTTGTATTCTCAGCTAAACTGCATGCAATTTGAGGGCAAGGACCAGCTCCCATACACTGCACCTTACACATCATTGTATAACATAATGCTGGACTATGTGACAATTCAGACATTGGTTTTTGAACTAGTGCCAACAATGTTAGAAGCTGAGTGGCAGCTGCAGTTGAGTGAGAGGGAAGATCAATAGTGGAAGCAAAGAGAGACAGTTTGCAATTTCAGGATGAGAACAGACATCGCTGAGGTTCATTTTCATCAACTGTAGGCTCTGGTAAGCCTGCTTCCATACCAGAGTCACCTGACTTACGAAGCCCAGCAGTCAGATATGTGCACAATGATTTTAAGGATGATAACTTTGTTCTTATTTTAAATATTCATAAGTATTTATTTAATGTAATACTATTTTACTAATTGTTCAATTATATGTTTATATATAATATAATGATAACTGATTTTATTTACTTTTACATAAAAATAATTTTAATAGTTTAATTAATGTTCACTGATTAACAAGGTAAGTGGTTTAAATGTCCAACACTACAGGATTGGTTAAATAAGTTCAAGTACATCAATACATATACAGTATGTGTCTGTCATTATTAAAAATAATTATGTAAATGTGTAATTATTGATGTGTGACTATTTTCATAATTGACAATTAGGAATAAAAAGCCATATGTTGCAATTTGTGAAATAGTACATATGGGCTCAGTGCCTGTGGCTCAAGCAGCTAAGGCGCCAGCCACATACACCTAAGGTGGCGAGTTCAAATCCCCAGCCTGGGCCTGCCAAACAACAATGATGGCTGCAACCAAAATATGGCCGGGCGTTGTGGCGGGCACCTGTGTTCCCAGCTACTTGGGAGACTGAGGCAGGAGACTCGCTTGAGCCCAGGAGTTGGAGGTTGCTGTGAGCTTTGATGCCATGGCACTCTACCCAGGGGGACAGCTTGAGGCTTTGTCTAAAAAAAAAAAAGAAAGAAAGAAATAGTACATATGAGTATATAAAAATGGAAAGTTACGTAGATTTATGATGGGATTATAGGTGACTGAAATTTCTTTCTTACCATTCACTTATATCTTCTGAAGTTTGTTTGATGAACACATGGTATTTTGTGGGGAAAAAAGTACAATTTTAAAAAGTTTTAGAGTTGGCGCTGACCATATCTTCCTGTCTACTTTACTGTGTTATTGTGAGACTCAAATAAGATAATGCAAGTACTTTTAAAATAAAAAAAAATATATGTTTTTGGAAACATTGTTATTAATGCAAATATGACCAGCAATATTTTTGGTGATTTGGTCCTACGGAAAACAAATCCTATAACATAAAAGTTAGTGTGTGGAAAGCAGGTTTTGGATTCTTAGAGCAGTACTAAGAGTGAAAGTTCAGCCACCAAGGAAGTGCCCTCTCTCTCCCCTCAGCCTGCCACCCTGACCAGGGGAATGGGCAGCAGCCACACACATGCTCCCAACCAAACTTCAGACAGATTGTGATTCCATCCACAGCCCTCTCCTTTGTCACACTGACTTCATGTGCAAAGGCCAATCCCTTGGATTTGCTCAGAGATTTTAAAACCTGAGCCAGCTTTAGAGAATGGCCACCTCCCTTCCCTGGTTAGGTTGATCCACGGCTCATTTACGCCAGGGGAAATTTATGCATCTCTTCTCACCAGCTCACCTCCGTCCTTGCTAATTCCCTAATCATATTGAATTATTTGGAGTTTTCTGTGTCATCCCTGGTCACCTGCAGGTTCACTCACTTCATTATTCCTTAGCCAAACTGTCTTTGGAGGGCTCCAGTGACAGATTTATATTCTGAGCAACAGACAGGAATGCGTTCCTCTGCTTTTCCTTTGCCTATACCACATAAACATGTCCTGGGATGCTCCGGGCAGGAGCTGTGGGTCAGACCTTGTTCATACAGGGCTCTCAGAGGGGAATCTTCTGAAAGGGAAGGTCGAAGCCATTGACCTTGGTGAGTCTTTCATGGAAATGGGGTGCCTACCCAGCATCTGATCCTGGAGAGGTGTATTTATACTTCAATGTGCTTCCTTATCACCAAAATATTACACAATTTTGCATAAATATCTATCATTTAAATGCATCTGCTGGAGTCACTGATGTCTAGAAGAAGCTATCTTAACTTTTAGATTTCAAACAATACCTTTAGATATGCACTTACACCCTATAGCTATTAATAAATTTATCCCATGGAAAATGTCCATCACTGATTGGCAGTTGAGTAGAAATATATCTATGTTGAAAGTTTTCTAGCACATTCTTATAAAAGTATTAATCCACCAAGATCACATACAGCTATTAGTTTGTTCTTGTTCCATCAAAAACTCCCTCTTTTTAATTATAAAGAGTATTACCAAAATTGATAATGTTACTGTCGTCTTATTGCACTATAACTTGGATTAAGACAAGGTCTTCATCCTGAGGAATTACAGTCTACTGGGAAATATAGCTATAAAAATGTATTCCATTATATATGTGTTGTAGAATTCTAAAGCATTATGAAACTGCAGGAACAAAAATAAACAATAACTAAAATTAAAAACAGTAACTAAAGTACCAGAAAGACTTCCATCTGAATAGAAAACACTTGTAATTGATCTTAAAGTGTAAGTGGAGTTAGCTCAGAAAAGGAGAGGGAAAAGGCAGCAGCCCAGAGGGGAATCATCCAGAGAAAATGCATAGGGCCTTCGAGGGGCAGGATTTGAGAAATGTTGAGAGTTTCAGCTCATTAAAGATAATAGTCTATAGTAGTTTTTGCAAAGCAGAGTGATATGACCAGACTGGTCTTCTAGATCAATAGCTCTGACATTTATGTGAAGGGTGCACTGTAGTTCGAAATAGTGATGGGCGGATAGAAGAACATTTAGGACGTAGTTGCAAGAGAGTGACAATAAGGACTTAAAATAAGGTCAAACTGCAGGAGTGGAGAAGAGAGCCAGATTCTAGCCAAGTTTAGGAGAGAGACTGAGCTGGACTTAGGGCAAATTAAAAGTAGGGGGAGGGAAGAAGAATCCATGATGGCTTAAGCCATGCAGTAGGTAGGAAAGGAAGGGCACATTTACTGACCCACCCCCAGGTCCCAATCACAATAACTCAAGAATGTAGGAGAAGGGGATGGTTTGGGGTTAAAGCAATGTGTAAAATTAAAGTCACGCTAATGTGGAGGTGCCAATACAAGCAGTCCTTCTTTGCATGATAGCACAGGGCTGTATAGATGACTGAGAAGCTGAAATCATGCAAAACCATCTTAGTAATCATTGGGAAAAAATTACAATTGTTCTGTGACCTTTAAACATTTTTATCAAAACACTAAAAACTCTTTACTGTAAGCTATAAATGTATGAGAAAATGAAAAGTAGTAGTAAAACTAATGTTTATTTAATATCTGTAATTTAAAATATTGAAAATTAAAGTGTTTTCATTTCATTGTGAGGGAAAAAACTATCAAGAATCCTTGCCTTCTTTTAGTTATATAATTTATTACAGAGGGAGCGTCTTTTCTGAACTTTGCAAATTTTCATATTCCCTTCTAAGTCTGGAGCAGCTTTCAACACTTTATCCTTTGTGCCTTCCATGTTGTGAAATACCTCTGAGAGTTTCTTGAATGTGAAGCTCCTTGTTGATGTCACTTCCTCTGGGATATGGTCATCCATTTCATGACAACTGCTTTCCTCATTTATGTCAGTAAGTTTGTTTTAACTAACTTCCTGTAGCTGTATTTCTAGAGTCTTTTGTAAAGCTGCAGTGCCTACATTCCTGTGATTAGCTATTTCTTCTGTAATACCATTTATACCTAATTCAAATTTCCCTTTCAGTATTATTAGTATTTTGGTTTTTGCTGCACTTTTATCTTTTTTGGTCGATTTCTTCCTTTGATTATCTGTTTTTGTAAAGTATAATGTAAGGGTATCACTGGGAAACAAGGAGGCAACACAACAGCATGCTTTGCTGTCTGTGTCTGAATGGGGTAACATGTGCTGTGACCAATGACCTCTGACTTTGAAAGAGAAAATGTGTCCCTTATTCATAAAGCTGTATATTGATCTTTATCTACCTCATATAGTTGAGATGAGGAACTAAGTGACATTACATAAGGAAAAGCCTTGATGATTGTTTTGCATTATTGATAACTTGGAAGGCAACCAAAAGTGTCACTTCCCTTCCCATCAATAAGAATGACAAGGTAGGACCTGAGGTCAGCTCTCCATGCATGAATTAAGATAGACTTTCATGAGAATGTAATGCCATTAAAGTTGAGACAATCTGCTTACCCCCCAGACTGTTTCAATAAAATGTCATCATAATGGATTCCACAACAAAATTAGTATGATTGTCTTATTTATTCCCATTCTTTCTTGCCTTTGGAGAGTGTTCATCAAGTTCACTAGGAGTCAAAGAATTTCCTCATCTGGTGGCTGTCTAGTGGTGGTAGGTCAGCATCGTGCACTGCCCTATTGTCTCTGATCTATTCAGAGACTTTCCAGAGTCACAGCCCTACTCTGTCCTCGCCATACCACATGATGTGTTTGCTCACTCATAATGTTTTCCTACCACCTGCTCTGCCAAAGATAAGCTTATGCCAGCAGGGACTTTGCAGTGCTCCCTGTTCTACCACAAGGTGGAATCAATGAAGGTATGAGTAGCTCTATAAAGAACACAAAATTTGTGTAATGCCTTCCCCATTGCAGATGTGAGGAAAACAAAGCAGAGAGGATCCATGAGTCACCCAGAGCCTAGACCCCAAACACCTGGCCCTTGCCGGAGCCTTAGACACTGTTCTACCTGAAGAAGGCCTTGGGCAGTGCACATGCATCAGTACCTTCCTACAGGGCTACTAGATGAAATGTGCACGAACCTCACTGTGCATGCCGGCTCCAAGCTTAAGATAATGCCACTGCTAATTTGGAAAGCTTGTAACTTACCCTTGTGATTGCCCTTACCAGGAATGTTCTGAAAGCTGGGGTGGTTTCTCCTGCCATAGGGAGGAAGGCCAGAAGCTCAGAATGAAGTATAGAGAAACTAAATTTCCAAAGGCATAATGGGTGCCTTCTCCTCCACGCCCTGCCTCCATACCCCACCATGAAGTATTGCAACTGGTTCTGTCAGCTTGGTATTTGAAAGAAATGGGTCAGGCTAAATCAATCATGGCAATTTGAAATGTTGCTCTGTTCTCCTATCGTGTTTGAATTTCTTCCATGTTATAATAGATCTTCTCTCCTTGTCCAAGCTAAATTGAATCCCTCTTTTCTATTGTTGGAGGAGCTGGGAATAAGGTTTCGGGTGCACTAATATTTGGATCTCTCCCAAAAGCCTTCTCCCCTTCCCCCTTCTTGGCAGTCTCTGCCTCTGTTGCCCATCACCAGAAAAGGCTTCTGAATTGTTACCAGTTTGCAAAACATCTGCTTTTGCTATCTGGCATAGTGTGGGGTTGGGGGGACAGGGGACTGGATTGGCCTCCCAGGACTTATTATATTTGATACATTGCGTGTCGACTGGGGACCCCTCCTCGCTTGTTCCCATGCTCTGTGCAACCCCGTGGTTGGTTTGTTGTCAGCTTTCTTTCTCCAAGGCCTGGTTCTGGGGTTAACTGTCCTTTTTTTCCTCCAGTGCCTCCCAGTCTCACTCTTAGCCTTTAATAAATATGAGAAGCTGCTGGTTTCTTTGTTCTTCAAGCCCCTGTTCTGGGCTTAAGGGGAAGAATTTGTCCATAAAGGACACTCCTGATTTACAGACCATCTCTTCATGCTCAGTTGGGGCCAACATTCCTCAGCACTGTGGCCACATGTGTGCTTTACTAGCCAAACGACCATCCAGACAGCAGAGATGGCAGCTCTGGGATCCAGCAAAATCAGCCATGCACCAGCCTGGAATGCCCTCCTCCCTCCTCCTTCCCCTCTGCCCATCTGCATCCAGGACATTCAGATATTCCCACCCAGTTCAAGGGTCATCCTGTTCAAGAGGGCTTCCTGATCCCCAACCCTGCCCACCACTCTCACCATCAACTGTAATCACGATGCACATCAATTATCTGGCTCTTGCCTGTCTGCCTCCCACATCTCTGGCTGAATCTTCCACGGTACAGATAAAGGGCCAGCCAGGGTTGAGGAATTATTCACACCTGGGTCTAAAATCCCACTTTACCTTACATTGGTCTGTTAGGACTGCTATGACAAAATACCACAGGCTGGGTGGCTTACACAACAGAAATTTATCTTCTCACTGTTCTTGAGACTAGAAATCCCAGATCCAGGTGTTGGCAAGGTCGGTTTCATTCTGGCCTCTCTCTCCTCAGCCGGTGCATGACTGTCTTCCCCATGTGTCTTCATATGGTCATCACTCTACATCTGTGTCCAATCTCCTCTTCTCATAAGGACACCATTCATGTTGGAGAAGGGCCTGCCCTAATGGCCTTCTTTTACCATACTTACCTCTTTAAAGACTCTATGTCCAAATATAGCCACATTCTGAGTGAGGTACTGAGGGTTGGGACTGCACCATGTGAATTTGGGGAACACATAAGTCACCCCATAATATGCTTTTACTTAGAGCAGGGGTTTGAAACCTGAGGTTACCTTTGTCTCATCTATAAAAGAGTTAGTAATCCTTCCTAGGATTATAAAGATTAAACAAAATCCTCCAGGTCAAGAACCCAGCACTGAATAAGTTCTAGAAGACCAATCCCTTTCCCCGTGTCCCCACTCCTCTGTGACACCCAAGGGCAGGGGCTGCACCTCACATCAATCGATTGAGAGATATTTGTCTCCTGACTTCAATGTGGACACACTGAGAAACTTACTGACATCACTACTCTGGTTAACTGAATTGCTCTGCCTGAAACACCACAGATGAGGCAGCAGGCAGCAGAGGGACCACACATGTCAGCAGTTGGCCTTCAAGCCAGCCACTAAAGTGCCCTCTGCTTCCACTTCTCCTCTGTGAGAAAAAGCTAAGAGTCATGTATAGTAGCAGGATGATCCATAGATTAAACGGGGAAACTCCATCAGGTAGCCAGCACACAATGAGTCCTTTAGGACTATAGTTTAGCATTGTCCATGAGTGGCCAAGCTTGCCAATTTGCCCCATTTAATGTGCAAACATGTTTTTAAAGTTAATCAAACCAATCAAGGAACTTGGACAATGTTTTTTCCCTATAGGAAGGGTGCTTGAGGCCAGCCTGCCATGAGCACAGTTGGCAATTGTCTGCGTGTCATCATATAAAGCCCAAATGTGCTGCTTCTCATACAGCCAAACACAACCAAATGGCCCACTATCCTCTTTTGCCTTGAGTTGAGACTTTGAAGGCCTTCATGAAATTTTACTAACTGGCCTAAGACAAGAGATAACCTCAGCCATCAGCTTAGCCCTAGCTGAGAGCAGGACCCAAGTGACAGCATCCAGAATAGATAGGTTTCAAGGAGGGGAAAACTGAAGTATACCAGCATGTCACAGGGTCCCCTAAATGATCCTTACTTTTGACTCCATTGCAAGTTCTGTGATCCCCAAGACTATCCTCAGTTTTGATCATTTGCTAGAAGGACTCATTGAAGTCATTGAAAGCTGAATACTTACAGTTGTGTTATCACAGATGGAAAGCCGAGGTAAGAGCATGTGGGGCAGACCCCAGGAGATTCCATATGTGGAGTTGTTCTCTCCCAGGAGAGCCACCACCAGCTGTGAGGACTCTGACAATAATATGTGACAATTCACCCCGGGCACTGCTGACCAGGAAGCTCACCTGTGCCTTAGTGTCAAGAGTTTTTACTGGGGCTTGATCATGAAGATAGGGTCAGCTAAACAACCACTGCATACTGACCTTTAGTCCGCCCTTCTAGAGGTCGAGCTGCTACCACATGGCTCTAAAGTCCCCACTACAAATTATGTTATGTTAGACTCTCCAGTGGGGCCCAAGGCCCCCAGGTAAACAAAGAGAGGACAAGCTGGAAATTCCTTGGGCCTAGAGATTATCTCCTAGGAACTGAGGGCAAAAGCCAAATCTCTCTTTAGATAAAGTTAATTCTATACTATATTTATTACACAGACCTCCCTTGGTTTTTGGCCAAGGCTCTCTTACAGCAAAATAATCATTTGCCTGAGCTTCTACAATTTGTGTAGTATTTATATCACAGACCCACAATCATATCAGTATGAATGTGTGACATTTGGGGAGCCAGAATGAGGTGGAGAAAAATTTAAGGAAACATCTTCAGCTAGACAGGAGGAACAAATTAAAGAGATCTACTGTACAACACAGTGATTATAGCTAAATGACAATGTATTGTACTTTGGAAACCAGTGAAAGTAAATTTTAAGTGTTCATAACACAAAAAAAAAAACACAAATGCGTGAAATAATACATGTTTTAAGTAGCTCAATCAAGCCATTTCACCACATATATGTATTTCAAAACATCATGTTGTACATAACAAATACATGCAATTTTTGTCAATTAAAAAATAAAATTCAGTTAAGAAAAAGAAACAATCCATTCTATAAAAGCCATTATATATTTTTACATATTTTTGTCCTGATATGATTGCTGGTTTTACTGCTATCCATACTTTATAATAAACTCACGCCTATCTATTTAGCATAGAAATCCATTGAGGATTAACTAAATCTAGTTCTCCACCAGTCATTTTCCATCAGTTTAACATCATGAGGAGGCTTCACTTCATTCCCCTAATACATTTGACAATGGTACTGTTATAAGATTTATTCGTATGAGGTAATTGAATGTCATCAACAATGCCAGTGCCACACCAGCTTGTGGTATGGTAGCAGATATAACCTGAAAAGTCAGAGTAAAAATATCCTGGAAAATTACTGAAGTCGCACTCCATCATCACCAGTTTGGTTCAGTTTATCATCATACCATATGATCAGAATATCTCACGGAGCAATGACTCTCTGGTTTGAAGACTTCCAGTCAACTTTATGGGGTATAACAATTGTGGGGTATAACTAAGTGGGATGGTCTTGGCAACATATGGCTTCACCCTTTCAGGCATCTGAGTGAAAGGAAGGTATCATCTCTAGCAAAGCAACATTATAATATTGGATTTCCTTTATTGCATAACCCATTTATTCATTCCTCTGCCCTCAGTTTCTATTTTTTCTTTATTATTGATTTTTCCCCAAACCTTTTCACATTCGGAAGGGACGTATTTTTCACTACTGTGCCCGTACACATTGCCAGCATCAGCGTGTGTGGCTGGTGCCTCTCCTTCCATTTACTTCCATTTAGTAGGACAGGCTCACACACATGCAGAACTAGTGGGATAGCTCAATCATTAGGCAATCATATTTCTGCATTCACTATTATGGCCAACGGTGCTAAGTAGGGTGAAAGCACAGTTTACCCTTGTCAGGCCCTTGGGAATTTTGACATTAAGGTTCAAAGGTATAGTTATAGCTCCTTGCTTAGGGAGTCTCCCTACTCCGATTCCAATAGTTGCAGCTCTGGGATCCAGTAGAGGTAGGAAAAAGAAAGCTAAGGTGTTGCTTTCCCCTGAAAGTATTTCAGTGGTATGGAAAAAAGTTGTGTAGTTATAGCAGCATTGTCCCCCATCCAATCCTCCTGGATGGGCCCCAAGGAATAGTCCCTGTTCTGAGACAGTTGGTACATAGTAACAATGATCAATCCCTTCTCTTTCCCCTCTTACTGTGGTTTTAGCTGATAGGAGGAAATTTGCACTATTTGCCATGTGTATGCCTTTCTTGCTGACTAGATGTTGGCTTCACCAGTTAAGTCTTTATACAGTTATCCCGGGGAGGCATGCAAGGACCTTTGCCCCCATGGTGAGGGGAAGTGCCCAAAGAGGGGAGAGAGGTCATTCACCAGGTCAAGATGTACTTCCTCAGAGAGAAAAATGAGGCCTGAGTAGGGAAGAGGATGGCTCAGTATCCCTCATTCTGTATTTTGAGTGGTCTAAAGAGAGCCCTTGGGAGATGAGGCTCAAAGATAGGATAGGAGACAAAATAATGATCTCCCAAAGAACTCCAATCCTAATCCCTGGAGCTTGTAAATTTGTTACCATTTATGGGAAAGGGGGCTTTGCAGATGTGACAAAGTTAAGGATCTCGAGATGGGAGACTATCCTGGTGAGCCATTTAAGGGAAAGAAGGAGGCAAGCGGGGCAGAGTCTCAGAAGGAGATGTAAGAGAGGAAGCAGGGGTCAGAGACGGAAAGAGATTTGAAGATGTAGCCATGCTGCCTTTGAGGATATCTTTGGCTTCTTTCCACCTGTCAAGGAATACAGGCAGCCTCCAGAGGCAAGGAAATGCATTTTCCCTCAGAGCCACAGAAAGTGACACAGCCCTGCTGACATGTAGTTTTCAGGACTTTCAATCCCAGAGCTATCAGATAACAAATACATGTTATTTTAAGTCACCAAATTTGTAGTAATTAATTAAAGCAGCAATAGAGAACTTTTCTTGTTCCTATGGCCCAATGGGGTCTGTGAATAGACAATTTTAGGGGTACTTAATCTGGAATCCAAAGTCCATAGATGAGTGTTGAGGAATCATTATACCCCATAAAACTGTAAAATTTTATGTGAGCAATTTTGATGAGAAATGATCTAAGGATCCACGACTCCTGAAAAATTAAGACCTACTCACCTTAGGAGAAGAGAAAATCCAAGCTGAGAAAGAGTCATTACAATAAGTGATGTCAGGAGTGAGAGAGAGAATATTAAACTGTTACACTACAGCAACAAGGTGGAGGAGGGTACTAATGTCTGGGTAAGCCTCGGACTGGTAATAAGATGAAGCTTGATCAGGGAAGTGCCTTGTTCCTCTTTAGGGTCTGAGCATATGATTCTGGTTTAGCAGTGGTGCATAAGGAAGAGAAGAATTTCAGCTTCAGCCATTCTGGAAATGGGGAATTTGCTTTCTACATCCTAATATATGTAAAATAACAGACATTTGCAGGAAACCTGAGAAGTAGCTTATGGTCATGGGTTTGCATTTTACTCTTACTCTATTCTAAGGCAAGTCTCTGAGCTGAATCCAAGGAGGCAGGATATTATGCCAAGAAGTCATCCCAAGTAGGCTCTGCCAGCCATGGTTTCCCATCAGGACCACACCTCCAGGGATGTGAGCCAGCCGAATCAGGGTAGGGCAAGTTACCTTTGTAGGAAACACAGGCCTCCAAAAACTTCCTGCGGGCAAAAGTGAGAAGGTTTTCTTTGCCCATTCACTGCTGAACTATCTTTTCATGATCTGAAGGTAAGTAAACCAAACCCATTTGTTGTATTTCGATCCAAATAAAAAGAGTGTTCCAAATTGAAGAAATCATGACTGAAGATACAGTAATCTACAACCCAGCGTGACAACTTTCTAGTGACACTTTCACCAGGTGTCTGTCTAGCACACAACCAGGCAGTCCCAGAAAGGAGATCCTTAAGATTGGTCATAATAGGAGATGACCCCCTTAGAATCTTCTAGAGTAGAAACTGTGGGACTCTGAGGAGTATGTGTGCTGGGGGAAGGGAGGGCAGTGCCACTGGTGCTGTGCAACCTTGACCACTTGGGTAATCGGGAATGCATGACCCTGACCCCATAGTTGTGTTAAACACATTTATAAAATGTCACCTAGAATGATTCTAAAATAAAGACAAGTGAAGTGTGTGAGAAATAAATGGCAGGGTGGAAATAAAGTGAAGTAGGTGAGAGGGGAGCATTTAACTCAGCTGCAGGAGAGAAAATGTGTTTTCTCCATTATGGAATCGTTTTTCCATAAAGTCACAAAAATGTTAGCTTAGACATTGGGTCCAATCTCCTCACCTAATGAGTTGGTGAGGACTCAGAATTATAAGGAGATGGAGGGCTCTCCAGGCCTGAGGGGAGTTGACTGAAACTATTCTAAACATGGAAACCAAGGGAAGGCTTTAATAGTCCAGCATTAGCTTTCTCACCCCAGGACATTTGAACTGACCATTCTTTCCACCTTGACTAGTCTTCTGCAGCCATCCTCACATCTCATTCTTTTACTTCATTCAAGTCTCTGCTCACACATTGACATATCAGAAAAGCTGTCCCCAATCGCTTTCTCTAACACACACACACATACATACACTCTCAAGGGCAGTGGACTGTGCAGACAGAAGGTGCTCAATGCATATCTATTGAAAGTAATTGAGTGACCAGCTAACGATGCCTCCTACCAGCTCCCTACCTGGATAACAGCTGCTTGACAATTGGGAACTCCAGCACCTGAACTTGATCTCATGGAGTAATATCTGCAAGACATAAGAGATGAGAAGACATGAGTCTATACTCAAAGAGTTCTTTGATCTAGTTGATGATAGAAAACAAGTTAGCATAGCCTCACCCACTAAACAATCAAGATCCTGGAGGGGCAATGGAACGTAATGCAATTATTGGATAGTTCGTACAAGGGGAAAGTTCTGAGAGTTCAGAGAGGAAAAAACCAATGTGGATAAGTAAAGTCTTCTTCATGTGAACTAAACCAGAAAAACAACAACACATGAGTCTCGTGTGTACCGAAGTCAAGTTGAGAGGCAGGCCAGGTGGGCACCTGCTCAGGGCATCCTTTTATAAAAAAACTCTAAACCATCATTAGAATAAATTGGAATTATGATGCCAGCTAATTTGCAATTCCTTAAAAATGGCAAAACTTCCCTTGGTCTCCACTCCTTTTCTGTGGCTAATAAAGCCTTGATTTTTTCTTTAAACATGCAACAGGGAAAAAGTTATTTATAGTTCCTTTCTACTTTCTAAGATACTTGGAGAAAATTTTGTTTTTTCAGTCACTCAGTCAGTTAATAAGTATTTATTAAGTGCCTACTCTGTACTGTATTTTTTTTTCCTAGGTATTGGAATTGCAGCTGTGAACAAGAGCTATAGCCTCACCTTCTGGGCTATGATCCCACTGGCAGGGGTCCATGAGGAGCACAAAGCCCACTGAAGGATTTAGTAGGTCACTCTGCAAGCAGGCTTCCTAGGAATCTAACCCTCCTGGCCTTGGGCGACTTAATATTTTTGCATTTTGCTATATGCATATTGCACTTCAATTTTTTTGGGCAAAATAGTAGATTATAGGGATAAAAAAAGTTAATGGTCTCCAAAAAGGGGTACAGTGCACATAGCCCAAGGGATGTTCCTGGTGATAATAATCTATAAAAAACAATAATAGATGTTATATTTAGGGGAAGCTGGAAAGGGCATATGTGAGTTCTTTGTACTTTGCAACTGCTGTCAAACTAAAACTGATTTCAAAAATTATTTTTTTAAGAGAAAGACATTTGCTAAACAACTTGGAAAGGTAAATGCATTGCTGTACTGACTTAGAAGGTTTTCTTTTCAAGAACCTTAAAGCATTTACTCATTCATTCATTATTAGCATTTAAATAGCTAATGTTCTGCTTATAAATATTCCATCCAAATAAAGCCCCTCCTTTTGAATGTGACAAGAAAAGATTAGAAAAGGTCATATTTATTTTTATCTCAAAAATATTCATTTCTTTTTCATGTGTTTCATAATGTAGACATCTTAACATGGTAATTCATGTATATAATTTATGTATAAATAAATACACACATATTGGAGAGGTACATGTCCAACACATTTTTCTGACAGAAGCGAATGATCAAAATAATTTGGAGATCACTGAGAATGTACTCTAAATGCTTAGTGTCCTAAGAATCAGAGAAAGAATCTCAGTCTATCTTTCCACTTGTCCTTAAAGGGAAGGAATCCTAGCTTTTCATAGGACTATGCACATAGTAAGTGCTTGGTCGCATTTACGGAATGTCTGGAATCTGTATTACTATTCCTGGCTACCTTTGTGTTTCAAGAGCAAAGGCAGTGCAGTTAACCTGGGCATCAAGTACAGAAACTAACTCATTCCAGGTATTTGGAAAGCCAAGCTCCCCTTTTATGAATGTTTTCTGTTGCCTTTTATTTTCCCTTTAAAAAATGCTAATTATCATGGTTTGTATGTGTTTTCTGCTTTAAGCTGCCTCAAATCCTTTTCAGGAGGAGGCAGAGCATAAATCATGAATAGTTATAATAACAGTCTGTTAAAAAAAAAAAAAAAGCCGTAGCTAAACAACTTAAAAGGATAAATGCAGTTGCAAGAGGATTGCTCAACCTAATTAGCAGAAGTGGTTCTTTTAAGCACTTTATAAGCAAGCATTTGCATTTAAACAATTAATGTTCTAATTACTAACATTCTATTCACATAAAGCCAATTCCTTTTGGCCATGATTTGTTAGCCTAATGTATAACTGTTTCTGCTCTAATTGAATGCAATGGCAGGTCTTTACAAAAAAAAAAAAAATGATAGTGTACACTAGCTCCAACATATTCGTTTGCTTCTCCTGCAGGTTCCAAAACACTGTCCTGCTCATGGTTGGTGCTTAACAAATATTCAAATGATAGACTATGAGATGTGGAAGGGTCTTTACAGATAATTTATTCAGAACTCTCTGTTTTGTAAGTCAGGATACTTAGACACAAAGAGACGAAGAACCCCTCCTAAAATCATCCAGTGAGTTAATGACAAAATTTGGGTTAAATCCTGGGTTTTCAACTCCTATCTGGTGCTCTGGTAATCCCAAACTCTCTTTCATTTCTTGAGCTGAATTTAATTTATCCCTTTTGGTATTTCTCACTGTCTTCTAGATTATTAGCCAAATTAGAAAGGCTTTAGAAGCTTTATGATGATTTCATCTTTGTTCTTTATTCTGGGGCAATGACTTCCTGTCCGTGTTGAGAAAGTGCCCATTCTCTATTTTTGCCTAGCTTCCAACAGCTCCCTGACATTTGAGATGGAGAGAAGTGATGAAAATCTTACCCGCCTTGTGGGGAACTCCATAGCCAGATGCTGTGAAGGACCAGACCACGCATCTTCCTGGGAGCCAACTTCTTCATTCAATTATCTGTGAAGAAATCAATAACTATCGTTTTTCTGAGACCCATCATGCTATTGCTGCCCCCACCACACACACACGCCAAACAAACTCTATGATGAGAAAACTCAGGCGACAACGGGTAACAATGCAACAATGGGCCTTCACCTCATCAAGGGTGACTCCAGGAAAAGTAATTACAGACAGGGATGCTCTCCAAAACCCACAGATGGCTCCACCAGCTCTTTCCCCAGAGTTAAAGACAGACCTGACAAACACTATCAGCCTCAAGGATATCAAAAGCGGAGAGAACAGGAAAAGGGGATGAAGACATCGCTAGCTGGACCAAAAGAGACTCCAAGGCAGGGAGCAGCGGGAGGAGGGATTCTTGAGGGAAGCAACATCACAGCTGACATCATGCAGGCAGGCCAAGCTGAGAAACCACTGCGCCAGCAAAACAAGCTCACAGTAGGCTCAGAGACAGCCCCACAGCACAGAATAATCCTGCAATAATCGTTCTTCTGCAGCAAAGACAATTCCTGCAAAGCACAGGTGGGATCTCAGTCAACTAAAAATTTCTTAAGACAAAGCAAAGTTCCATTTTCTCTCATTTTGGGGTCTGAATGGAGCTTTGCCCTTATCCACAAGATTTTGGAGGGATCAGCAGTAGTAGCCACGACCAGCACACCTGAGTTCTGAGCCTACCATTGGCTACTCATCCAAATGTCAGGCAGCTCATCCCAGACCTTTAGGCCAGTTATTCTGATTCATATAATAAAAGAAAGAGCTCTGTTAAATCTGCAGTTTTCAATTTTTGTTTTAAGCATGAAATCTTTTTCTCTGAATTGCCACATAACATTTTACAGGAATATCAAGATTAAACAGATCACGGGGCAGCCTTCAAGTGGAAATGGAAGTAGAAAGGACAGAGCTTGGCTCACAGGGCCCACCCCTCATCC
Organism: Otolemur garnettii; assembly: GCF_000181295.1. NCBI lineage: Eukaryota > Metazoa > Chordata > Mammalia > Primates > Galagidae > Otolemur > Otolemur garnettii. The sequence goes on from NW_003852454.1 coordinate 4,149,821, forward strand.
CCATGCAGCTGAGGCTCCCCTTTAGACCCCACGCTTGGGGGGAGGTACAGTTGAAAGTACAAGACTAGAAGCTCAGAAATGCTTTCTAGGCATCAAGCTCCATGACACCACGACTCTGGGAAGCAGTGCATGTTGGAGGACAGGACAACCACTGTGAGCTATGTGAGGTAAGCTTTGAAGAATGGGTCAAGTGGGGCAATTGAATGAGAGAGGAGGAGGTGTCCAGGCAAGGTGCAAAACATCAGGAAGCAGCAGGTGCAATTCTCCAGCTGGAGCAGAGCATCTGGGCCGATACTGCAGACTCTGCAGCGTAGAGTGAGGGTGGAGTGGGTGCTTCCCAGGAATGTTTGCGGTGGGACCCTATTTCCCTTATGCCCAACCCCAACCACTGGGAAATCACAGGGAGTAGGTTGAGAGACAGCAAGATACCTCATCTCTCCTCAGGTATGCACAGAAGCCAAAGCCTGCCCATCTTATCATCCGTGGGAGAAAAGGTGAGTGCATATGAAGGTCTTCTGCCTCCATAGAATTGTTGCTTTTATAACAAGGTCACACAAATGGTTGTTCCTGTTTACAATCATACCAGCTTCTGGAAATAGGAGTTGTGGCTCTTTTCTTTGAGGAGCCTATAATTTATCTAGAGAAAACAGACATATATTTTGGGAAAGAGAAAAAAATCCAGTTGATGCAGTAGTTTGTAGGTGATGTGTCTGTGTCATTCAGAACTTGGCAGAACAATGAGGTTAGAAGCAGAAAATGAGAGTTGTGAGGAAGACCAGTGCACCTACCTTCTCATTTTCTTAAGGGTGATATAAGAAAAGAAATGCATTAGGAAATATATTCTTGAAAAGTAGGATATAATACTCACTTTACGCCCTAGGAGCTCATTGCTCTGGGTGGCACAATAGGGTTACTCTTAATTCAAGGACTCTTCTCTTTTCACATTTTTTAAGAACTAGGTGTGGTAGATTGTCCCCAAAGCGATCCTGCCATTCCTGTGCTCCTCCAATCCAGAAGTAGACTACTTCTTCTTCTGAATCTGGGCTGGCTCTGTGACTTTACCCAAGAAAATGTGGTGGAGGTGACACTGCCTGTTCTGGGGATAGCCCTTAATAGGCCTGGCAGCTTCCAGTTCCACTCTTAGAAGACAAACTTGGGCTAAACTATTGACTCATGAGAGACCATACAGAAAGAGAGAGAAGGAGAGAGAGAGCCTTCATGGAGGACAACTAAGGTGCTACAGTTGACAGTTGATAACAAGGCCCCAGACAGGAGGGTGAGATAACCTTAGACATTCCAACCTCAGCAAAGAACGCAGATGAGCTCCCAGCTGAATGCTACCATCTGAGTGATTCCAGTCACTGCCATACAGAACATAAAACTCACCCATCTGAGTGCAACCTGCACACAGCCTTGTGAGAAATGATAAGGCACTGTATTTTTTAAGTCATTAAATGTTGGAGTGTCTTGTACACAGCAGTAGATAACTGATGCCTGTAAACCGACTATGGGATTGTGTTGAAGAAGGAGCAGATATGGTCCTAGTCTCCAATGGAGAAGCACTGAACTGGAGATCCTGAGCTTTTAGAGGCTCTACGGGTGGACTCTGGGGAGTCCACAACTCTCCCTGAAAATAGATGCATTTTTCTAGGGAAAGAGATCACAAAGTGAATCGGATTCCTTCATCTCAGGAGTTTCTAAGCTGGCTGGGCTGGGCAGGGAGTAAAGAGGACAACACCTCTTTGCTCTGCCTGCAAATGCTGTTTCATCTGTTTTAACCTATTCAAACCTCTTCTCTTTTTGTTTGTTTGTTTGTTTGTTTCTAAGTGTAGAGAAAGGAACAAAACCCCGATGTATCAAATAAATAAAAGTGTGGCTGTCTGAATGAAGTACAGGCTTAGTTCCCATCTAGAGCTATTTCACCGTCATTTCCTGTGGAGGCCCCCAAGACACTGGAGACTGCAAAGTGTGGGAATGATTTTTCCTGGTAGTTTTACCTTCTCCAGAATGTCCCATCAATGGAATCAGAAGGCGTGTAGCCTTTTAAGTTTGGCTTCTTTCACTCGGCATGATGGTTGTGTGATGCCTCCGTGCTGTTCCAGCTATCAGGCCTCCTTCTTTCCTTATGCTGAGGGTGTTGCTTCATTTGGGTGGTGCAGTTTCTGTATCCACTCACCTGTTAATGGACTTTTGAATTATTTCCTTATAAATTTAAGTACTGACAGACATTTCTAGGGATATTGGAGAACCTTCTTTCCTGAACTTGAAACTGCTTGGGTTTTCTGTGAGGGTGACAGAGGCAGAGGAGCCCCAAGGGAGCTGGCTTTCAGCAAGGTCAGGCTAACTGCGTCACCGCAGCCAACAGTCCAGCCTCCTGCTGCTCATTTCCACCAGCGTGTCATTGGTAGATCTGGGAGTTCTGCACAGGCCAAGAGGGGGAACACAAGGCGGTCTTCCCCCTCCCGCTCTGTGCCCACCCACTTTGGGGTAGGTTGGCATCGTTGCACATATGAAGACGCAGATGAATTCCCAGACAGTTGTGTAACAGCATCAGTGTAACAGATAGGCGGGTGTCACAAAGCTTGGGCGCCCTGAACCAAACCAGCTTTATCACATTTCACAGTATGTCAGGGCCCTCCATCCTCTGTTCCATACAGGGCTCTGAAATCGATACATGCGCCAGAGAGCTCAGGAGGGACCACATCCAAACCGCCTCTGACGGATGGGCCTTAGCCCCGCTGCCTGAGACAGGCCTCCCAGCTGCCTAGAAACTCAGCAGAAAGTGACAATTGCAGGACATTCTTCTTCCCTTCTGGTGCCAATGACTTCACAGGTATCTTTTCACGCTTGCTAGCTCCCAGGAAGTGGGCATAACAAAGCCTATATAACCTCTGCCCATGGGATTGTGAAATACGTGTAATGCAGTGGTTCTCAACCTTCATAATGCTGTGACCCTTTAATACAATTCCTGTGGCTCAAGACTCACAGGTTGAGAACAGCTGTGTAATGAGACAAGGAAATGTGTCAGACCCAAAACATCCTCCCAGGGGTTGACCCTAGAAAGGAGAATCTCCCAAGGGAGAAGGTGACCCTAGAGCTGGAAATTCACCTTTCCCTGGATTCCTTTCTTGCCTGACCCTGCCGCCAGTCTGGCCCCTGTAGGGCAAACACTGCTCCTCTGATCCCCACGGAGACCAGGACGAGATCCCACACAGAGCAGCACAGAGTGGAAAGGGCACTGTAGTGAACGGCTCCCTGCTCACCTTGCAGACTCCTCCCAAAGCAACCTTAGCCACAGCACCCATGAGGATGTGTAGACATCCCACGATTCTTAGGGCCCGTGTCAAGAGTCAGAAACTGAGCATGTTTGACCACCTTGTGGAACCTGAAGCCTTCACAGTTCAAGTTCTTGAGAATTGGCCTTTCTCTGGAATGAGCTCCACGAGCCAGGCTGCCTTAGCTGTGGGAGACCCAACCTGTGACTCGCAGAGGCATGGCTAAACTGTAACACTCCTTGAAGAAACCAGCATGTCAATCATTCAGCATGCCAGTCGTGTCACAGGTGGGGTTGGGTGGCTAGTGTGGCAGAGAGATTGAGGGATAGGTCAGATTCCTTGGGCCTTAGTTTCCACATCTGTAAAATAGGACATAAGCTCTATCTCGTTGGACTGCAATTGAGTAATCAGTGTATCAATAAAGCACGTGTCTTAGTGCCTAGAACATAAGGCTCAATAAACGCAATACATTGTTCTTGTGGCGGCTCCTCACTGTGCCCTCTGAGGGCAAGTTTCCAATTTAGTATAAAGCTCTCACAGATCTGAGCCTTAGCTTTCCAACACCCTCTCATTTTCAGACTGGGTCCTGAGGCTCTAAGTCCAAGCTCTGAGTAGGAGCTATCAGAGCCATGGTGGGGCAGAAGTGGGGAGAACTCAGGGAATGGCCGGAAGCCACCACAGACAGCCACTTATAGCATTCAGGCCACAGCAGATACCCAAACTGGCCAGACCATCTCACTGGGGCATAAATCTCAGGGACTAGTTCAAGAGGGTATCTAAGCACAAGGCCAAGAAACAGAAGCAACCACCTCAGGGGAAGCCTGAAGCATCAGGAAGAACAGAGCACCTGCTGCCCACCTACATCCATCCTGGCCCGTCCCACACTTATCCCAGGCTTCCCTGGGCTCCCCACGGGGCACCAACCTCTGCCTCTGTGGCACTGCCTCCAAGCCACCTGCCTCAGTTTCCTCTGTTATTTTTTTGTCGCCCCCAAATGATTATGTTAACCGTGCTTTTCACACTTTTTAATTACACATATTAAAAAGTTGATTTATTTGCTGTCTGCTTTTTGCTGTAAGTTCCGTATCTTCTTGCTATATCACTATACACTCAATGTCTGGCAGAGCTGCCAGTCTGTGGAAGAACTGATAGAATGAATGAATGAATGCTATATTAGGTACAAAATTGTTATTATTCAACTACTTTTTGTGTTCCAAAAACAGCAGTTTCATGTTTTGACTTTATGTTTACCATCTGGGGGATTTATCTTCATTTCTCTATAATAAATTTATACTTCTGTAGGAAGCCACAGGTTATAGTGGGCTCATCTCACTAGCTGGGACGCCAGAATATAACCACCTGCTAAGTACATGTAACTGTCCCTGATTCGTATTTGATGAACGTGAGCAGAGTCTACCCTACGTTAGTTTTGCTCGAGGTTTAGATGATGTACATTTCTGTTTGCACATGCCTGCAATTTTTAAAGCCCCCATGCAGGAGCAAAACACAAACAAACAAACAGGCACCATAGCAAATGGGCCTAAGAGTGGAGAAAAATGTACGGGAGAAGGAAGAACAACTGAGGGGAACATATATTATTGAATTTAAAACAACACAGTTAATAAAATGCTTTCAGTGTTTTTGAACTTAATGGCAAGTGGGGGTTTTATTGATTTAATTCTTTATACTCACCATTAACTCAATAAAATTGCTTTTTAAATGGACTCAAGTGCTTTTAGCTCACAATTTTTGAATTCAATAAAAGTCATTTTAAAATTCGCTTTATTGCTTTGCACGTTCTAAATTAAGTGTTTCTCTGAACTCGAACACGACCCCTTTGCAAATGGACACATTTCTAGAAATATGCTTTTGCATACACCCGTTGCCATCTGCTATAATTAAAATCTGAGCAAAAGTCAATGGCATAATCACAGTGACTAGTCAGGAAGTTGGGGCTGATATCAAGGCCCTGGTAAGACTAGAAGCTACACGATCATTAAATTTTGACAGGTGCCCTTCCAGCCGCTATAAGTCATGCCATTTTAGACAATGGTGTTGAAAATTTTAATTGACATTTCTACCCTTGGCAGATGTACACATTAGCTAGTTACTATTAACGTAAGTATCATCTTGGACTTTATTCAGAGCAGTGGGTTTCCTCCCCACCCCAGATGCCCGAGCTAGTAGTAACAGCCTGTAATTGGTTCTGACAAAAACTGCGTATGTTTGCTTTAGGAATCTTCTTTAGGCATTCTGCTACAGCCATCTGCCCCGAAAAGCTTACATTTGAGGTTACAGTACAAGTTCTGCAAGTGGCATTGTTACCACATAAAAACTTTATTAGCAACTTTACAATCTTAAACCTTTTTTCAATACTAAAAATTCTTCAATATTGACATTCCTATAAACAATGGCAAAGAAAAAAAATGATCATCATTCGC
>NW_003852454.1:4156032-4213153 GCF_000181295.1 Otolemur garnettii
AAGGAAGTGAAAATGTGAGAGGGCTCATGAATGAAAGCAACAGATCAAAAGATACAGAAAACAGAAGATGAGGAGCAAAAATAGACATTGGGTCCATGTGTTCTCCCGGTCAGGCAGGGGAAAGGGGATAACCGTAAAGGCATGCGTGAAAGTCAGTGTGTCAGAGCCGTCGCAGAGCGGCTCTGACGGGCAGGGGACGTATTGGTAGGAGAAGAAAGGCAAAGCCACAAAGCAGCACACGGACAGCCTCCAACACGGGCCCCAACAGCCGGCCGGTAATGTGGGGAGCGGCTGACAGCTCAGACCACAAACATCAGCAGCCATCAGCAGCAAAATCAAAACTTCTTTCAAAAGGCACTCAGTCGCTCAATCTGTGAAAATGGAAAGCAGCTAACTGTTTCCCAGAGCACATTCTCATTACGACTCTCTACACCCAGACCCCAGCTCTCACGTGCCAACAACGAGTGGATGTCCCGAAATGGCCCACAGAGCTGTTTCTCCACACACTTGGAGATCAGAGCTTGTGAGCTGAACTTGTGGCCACAGGTCACGCACCTTTCACCTCAGATCCCTAAAGCAGTCTCCACAATCCAAGAGTCACAGCGAGTACTGTCTCCTTTTCACTCTCCACCTGGGGTGCTGGTCAGCACCTAGGGTGCTGGTAGCTCAAGAGCTACAGACAAAACGCTGGCTCGCACATGTCCCACTGATAGGACACTGAGCAAGTTACTTGAACCTCTCTGTGCCTGCATGTCCCCCTCTGTAAAGTGTGACAGTAGTATGTAGGAATAGGGGCTCAGCTTGTGGGTAGCTAAAAGGTTAAAGGAGACCTGCATTTAAGATGCTTGTATCATCATCCAGCACTTCCCAAGCACTTGATAAACCTTAGTGAACGTTACTGCGCTCACAACTGTTCCGCTGGCCAGGGCTGCTGAGAACACGGGCTGCTTCAAACCTCGGTTGTGGTAAAGAGTCAAGAAACAGCTTTCCTATTTGTTTTTCATTCTAACTCTAGTTATTCCTTTTCGTCCTCCTCCTTTGTCTCCATCTGGGCCTTAATTTTCCTGGACCTGTTTTCCCTTTGCCGTGGTTGCCGCACTTAGTGCTAACAACCAGCCAAAGTCCCTGTGCCTGGCCCAGCAACACTTCTACGATCCTCCCCGACTTGCTCCGTCCCCGGAGCATTGTCACCTTCACCACCATTTCTTGACCTAAACATTTTATATCCTTGCATCCTATGCTCAGCTTCTTATCTGTTCAGATTTTTGAAGGCCTCAGTTTATGTTCTAAAGCCATTTCAAAACCTTTTTGAAAGAAGGGCAGGTACAAACATCGAAGTCCCCCAGCCATTGCGTAGTAGAAAAGCACAGAGGCAGTATCAGCTGTTAAACTGGGCTACAGATCTGAACAATTTATCCATAGTAAATTAGTCAAAAAAGCTACTACTAGACATAAAAATGCATGAGACTTAACTTATTTTTACTTTTGTTAGTTATGTCTGCATAATCCCACACAGGTTTCTTAAATTCTAAGGGCCTATGTTTCTACTTCCTGTCAAATGGGGATACCAATTCAGTAATAACGTATTTTAGGAATGTTTTTAAGATGAAATAAGATGATAGACACAAAGGTATATTGGTAAAAATATAGCCTGTGGTGCAAATGTCAAGCTGTACTCATTTAAGCAAAGTCCAGAAGGGCCTTCACTCGGAGTGAACCATGTCTGCTGGAATAAACCTTCCCTGTTCCGTTTTTTGCCAAAGTGCTTCCTGAGAGACTGAAGGGCAAAGTAGTTTCCATAGAAAGTGTGAGGCTTTGGGGATTGTTAGGGGGTCAGAGACACCTGCTCCCTGCTGTGACTGTGGCCCTGCCCCCAGACAGGTGGTCAGGGGCATCTCCGTGTTCCGCAAATGCCCATCCACCCCTCAGTCACTTTGGGCATGGCGGTTCTCTCTTCCAGCTCAGCAGCCCCTTCCCTGGCATACATCCACAGCCAATCCGAGATCTAAATGCAATATTGAAATTTGCCTCTGTCAGTTAAGCAAAATATCCATCAGGAAATAAACTAGGCCAAAAATCTTTGCTTTCGTTTCCCTCCTATTTCACTAAATGGCACATAAGCGATAAAGGTTATGTCAGCAACCAATTTCTATTTCACCTCACTGGGAGAGAGTGGGTGCATTTCCTCATTTGCAGGGTGCTTGCCTTAGGAGTTACAGGAAGCTCAGTGAGCCTCTCCCCAACCTCCATCCAGCCCGGTCATTGGGCAGAGATCCTGACCCAAGCCAAACACCGCACGAAGCAAGAACTGCAACACTGTCACGTTTCCCCGCCCATTTCAGCTGCTCGTCCCCTTCCCATTCTCACGCTGAACTCCCTTCCTGTGATTGGTCGCTGCAGCTACTGTCCTCACAATTCATTCACTCTTTTTCAGCCTTTGCCACTCCAACTTGATACTTGGCTCTGTCATTTGGGGCACTGCAGCACCTGACTACTCCATCCCCAAGGCTGATGAGCTTGTTTCTCTTCTTGCACTTGCCTCGGTGGTCCCCAGATCCCCTACTTTGGCACCAACCCCTTCCAGGGGGCACCTCTGCCAGGTTAACTTGAGTCACCTCACATTTGCTCACTCACTCACTCACTGGTCCATGAAACTTCTTGAACAGGTAACAAATGTATAAGAAACTTGGCCCTAACGATCCACCAAGAAGGCCAGGAAATGGAGCCCTCTGCAGCGCTCAGGAGGAAGGTCAGGCTTCACGGAAGGTCAGGCTTCACGGACCCATGGCGGTGTGCATTTCCGTAGACGAGCTTTACACATGCACTTCACACCACATCTATATCACATGATCTCTCACCATGAAAAGGAACTTGCTGCTTCTTTGCTTGGTGGATTCAGCAGGTGAGCTTATAGAGGAAGCGGTAGAGTAGACCATTATGTTGGCCTTGGAGACAAACTCCAAGGGAAGTGTTCAGCTGCTCAAATCCCTTCATTCCCTGGGGGCCAGCTGGGCACCACTCTCTTAGTTAGGGGGTGCAGGGCTGGAGCACAGAGATTCCAGCTAAGACAACAGAAGTTGCTAGGGGAGGAGGAATGGTTAAGCCAGATCCCATCAGGGACCAAGAGATGAGCAGAGTCACAGGCAAGAGCAACCCCAGTCTTAGAAACAAAAATCCAAGACCTAGAACAGAGAAATTGAAATCCAGTGAAATCTATTTGTAGAGCAAATAGGACAAAGAGGTTGGAATAAGATGGGGCTGAAAGCCAAGTCCAGAGAAGTGGCCTAACACGGCAGTAGGAGTGTTAGTCACACATTCCTCGACTAACAAGGCTCTGACAGATAGGTCCACCTGGCTTACTGCAGGCTTTTAATTTATTCATATATTTAGACACACCCTGCTCCAGAGAGTCTTCAAGGAGGTTCAGTTTTGTACAGTAAACCCCATGACAGGACTTTCTAGAATTGATTTTATCCTTTCATTTCCAAATCACCAGCCACATCCCAGCTCTCTAATTCTAATCAATTCAGAGGAAAAATCTGTCTACACTCAAGGAAGACCTAAGTCAAAGAAAAACCTTGAAGAAACTCGATTGGGCAGTGAGTTCTTCAACACTGCTTAAGTCACAACCTAGATAAATATCGGACAGGACGTGGAAACAGCAATTTAGGCATTAGCTTGAAGTGGGCAGGGGAAGGAAGGGAGGAATTATAATTGAATTTTATGATTCTTTTTCTTGAGATTCTGAGATCCTGGATTCTAAGTACAGAGAGAAGGACACAAATATTTATAACTACAAATATCTAGAAGAATAACTAGGCTTGTTTTGTATGGCCAGTGGCTAAAAGTAAGGAAACAATTTTGCCTCCACCTGGAAAGTACTTTCTGGGGGAGCTATCCAAATAGTTGATTGTCACGTAAGGCAGGCTGCTTCTTTCCCTGGAGTAGCCAAGATGAGGCGGAGGAGCATTTAGAGGGGATATTATAGAGAAGCTTACACTGCAGCACTCACACTGTAACGACCTGAGATGCCCCAATTCTGGAAAACACCATATAAATCATGATTGTACTTGTTGAAGAACTTGAAAAAAGCAGGCTGAGAACTTTTGGAAAGTTGATTACACTATTAATTTGTTTAGCAAAAAATGAAACTGTAGGTACCCTCAGCCTTGGTTGAAATCACCACCACTTCAACATTAGTGCCGTTTTAATTCATGAGGATTTTATCACATCACCAAATAATCTAATTGGAATTCAATTTTCAGCCAGCCCTGACCCCCACCCCCAAAAGAAAGAAAAACAGCAGCGGGAAGCCAATTTCTATTTTTTGATATACAATGTAGGTCTAAATCATAGGCTGATTTTTAGCTATTCAAAAAATGGCATCATTTAAAAAGATTTGTGTATTTATAAGGAACTGAAGTGAACATAGTCATGATGTAAGTGTTGATTGAATTGTCTGTGGTGTGGACATCACACCCATCCTAACAGGTCTGCACCGCACTCACCTTCATCCCTGAAAGCAGACCTGATTAGCTGGCTGATTATTTTTCTGCACCTTCCGCCACTAATGCTGACTGCAACAGGATCAATATTTACTCAATAGCAAACGTGTGTTTTATTAGGAAACTGAGAAAAAATAACCCAGAACAAACATGCAACTCAATTCAAAGAGCTGTGAAATCTCTTCCTTAAGGTTATTATTTTCTCTGCAAGCAAGGGCAGGAATATTCTGCTCTGCCCTGTATTGAGGGCACTTCAAGGCCCCAAGACTGCAATCATCCACAGTAGTAGCAGGGCTGCAGGCAGGTGTGAATCCACACAATTGTTGCGGATTAGTAACTCCTCAACACCCCAGGACAATTAGCCCAGAAGCTTCCCTGCGCTGCAGGTCTGAATACCTGCCACGTGCAGACTTTCTCCAGCTCGCTCTGGTTCTTGATATGATGTGTTCCCGAGAGTTCCATGTGCCAAGATGGAGGCAGCCAGAGATAGCGAGTGTTTGCCGTATACCAGGCTGGCAGCAAAGAGTCCCGATAGAGGCTGGTTGTTGCTGGGAATCCCCCCAGAACAGGCTGAGACAGCCCCTGTAAGTGGCCCCCAGCTGCCTTCCTTCTTGCCTTCGCACAGAAGGCTCTCTGGGCTGGGAGCCCTCCTTGCCCCACCTTCCTTCCTGTTCCCTGCATCCAACCAAGGCTACACACTCCAGCATCAGCTGTCTCCTACTTCTCCTTGGAAACTCAACAAGCTTTCACTGTACCCTCGAGCCTCCACCCCTAGCTGTATCCCCATCCCACCCTCCTGGACTTTGTCTATCACAATTTAGAGCCTGTGGGGCAGCATCTGACCCTGCCCTGTCTCCCTCATGACAAGATTGGAGCCCCTTGAGGACAATGATGGTGCCTTGTCATCTCTGCACCCCTAGTGCCTGGCACATGACCAGCATGTAGTGAGTACACCTCAAATACGTGCTGAAAGAACTAACAGAATGGTCTGACGAGTGGAAGGAGCATTATCCATGGCTTTGCAAAACTCCCTTGGGTTGATTAGCTTTCCAAAGAAAGAGTCCAGTGTAAGACCTGCTCTTAAGGTCCCTTCAGGAAGACAGTGTTGTTTCTGAGATATATTCTTACCACCACCACACACGAAATCAGGCCACCATGTTAACAGCCCCAATGCACTTGAGTAACACAGCCAGCAGGGCTTATGGGGGACGCCCCATCGTTCCAGGGACACTACTTCCCCCCACCCCTGGTCGGGCTCTTGTATCTGGGCACCCTCCTTCCTCTCTACCAATGAGTTGGATGACAAAGACCATGTTAGCAGTGGCCTAGCCACATGTGCTCCAAGTGTCCACTGCATTCCCAATCTTCTGAAATGCCCTTCTCCTTAGTAGCCAAATTAAGGACCTGGGTCTCCACTTAACATAACATAGTTCTTGACTTCTTCATCCTTAAGAAACCCTTGAGCACACTGAATCCTATAATGGCAAAAAAAAAGAGAGAGAGAGAGAGAGAGGAGAGACACTGTCCCAGGTAACATCGCTTTCCTGCAGGTAAGGGGGACGTTGAGGCCTATTTCTAAAGTTTCTCCCCCATCCCCACTTTTCCATAAGGAATTCCACAACTCTGTCTCTATCTTCTCAGCCCCCCTCATGCCTCTATGTTGTGGGGACTATTCCCAATAGCACATTTTTTCTCCTCCTTTCTCTTGCCAGTTTCAGAATCACAAAAGCCAGGCTCCTGACTTACAGAGTTGGACAATTAGGTTTGTTCACTTACCTAGAAAAAGTGCTCCACACCTCATTGCTGAATATCCCTGCAGTCACCTCCAAAGTCCTCCCCTTGGGAAGCTATGCACTGGCAACAGTGCCTAATCACCCTTCACAGAAATTTTGGAACTCTCTTTCTAGAAGGGCCATCAGATCTGTCATTATAGAAGGTCTGACAATTAAGTTCACAAACTCTTCCTAGGAAAAGTGCTCCACACCTCATTGCTGAGTAGCACTGCCGCCATCTTCAAAGTCCTCCCCTGGGCCATCTAGTGACCATAATGATATTTGTGGCACTTTTTCAAGAATGAGTTTGTAAACTTAATTGTCCAAACTCGCATAAGGGAAACATGAAAATTCCTACAAATTCAGAGAGTGATCAATATGCTTAAGCAAGCGGACCCGTGACTTTAGGAGGAGTCATGAATTGCTCCATGACAATTTGTTCTAGAAGCAGCTCAGCAACTAACCCTCCCACCACCTAACAGTCAAGAAAACATCCTCCCAAAGGAATCTTCCCTTTGCCCGCAGGATGCTTCTCCACCTTTCTCTAGCCCAGAACACAGGCACAGCTCCCAGTTGTTTGAACAGCAAATGTTATTATTCTGGTTGTTGATACAGCTTGTATGTAGGTTTGAATCAAGAAACCTGGGGGAGGAAAATTCCACAACCCCCACCAAGAAAAACTTTTACAGTGCTATTTGCCACATGTGGAAGAAAACTCCATCAGAAAGCCTGAAAAGGAGCCCAGAGGCGTCATCTCACCTATCTCCAACCCCCTGAACTCACTGCCACAGCACACCACGCAGCAGGCTTCTCCCCGTTGTGAACTCTTCCTCCAAGCCTTCCTTGATTTAAACACCTCAGATGACCTCTTGCTAAGAAGCCTCCTCTGGCTGAACTTCCTCTCTCCTCCACTCACTGGCTTCCTTCTAGTTACTATTTCTTAGCTATCAGGTCAAGTACAGCTAGTCTTATGGTTCACATTCCACCTTCAGGGAGCTTAGACCGAGACAGGAGGAGAAATCGCCATCCTGGGGAACTCCAATTCTGACAGAAGCAGTGGAGGGCAGTGGGCACATGTGTGAAAGCAGACCCCACAGAAATCTCGACTGCACTCTCCTGACTGCCCGTTCATGGTACATGCAGCTCCTACAAGTCAGTCTGTAGTAATATGCGTAGCAACAGGCCAACACTTGTGTAGCCAGATAATGTCCCTTGCTTCCAAGTAACTGTCCAAAAGATAATTAGCACTAACTCCAATTTACTTATGGGGAAACTGAGACACTATGACGTGACCATTTGTATGCAGTTACATAATTTTAACTCCATAAACCAGATATGGACCCTAGAGGAGAGGGGCCTTGCCAACAGCCAGTGCACTCTGTACCTGGAGATTGGTAGCGAGAGACTCGACATAGCCACGGGCTATAAAGACCTATCCTTTTCAATAAGTCTCTCTAGCTACCTTCTCCCCAAAGATCATACAGCCTCTCTTACCCAGATTCTCTCAAATATTGAACATTAGGTACCATATGTATTTCTACAAGTCCTATCAACTATCCTTTGCATTGGAGACAAGTCCAAATGCAGAAGTAAATAAAAAATGGGGGAGCTTGTCACTCCCTGAAATTTTAAGTATACAGAAGAGGTTAAATAAATCCCAGTTGGCCTACTAACAACTCTGGATTTGGCTCCACAGCACCTGGAAATTGTCACATATTCCTATTAATGTCAACCATATGCACGAGACAATTACACATTTATCAGGATATATTATAGTCATTTATTTGCCCATCTCTGTCCCAGTAGACCTTGAGTTTAAGGAGAGGGCCCAAGCCCGACACATCTTTGGATCCCTAATGACTGGCATTATCACTTGGCTAAAATTTTTTTAAAGAATGAATAAATTAATAAGTAAAAGAAGAAAAAATGGGTGAATGTATACGCACATGCCCCAAACATGTATGTCATGTGTGTAAATTATGTCCTAAGTAAATCTCACTAATGGAATTATATAAATGCTAATGAGCAGTTGGCTTTAATTTTATTTTCTACGTTTGTTTTCCTACAGCAAGATGGCTTCAGAGCTCGGGCCCCAGGACTGAGAGGTGATTGATTGCCTGCAGGACCAATCGGAGTTCCCACTTGCTCCAAAATTGATGGTCCCAGCCCCTCTGTGGTAGTGCAGTTTTTCATTATATGAAATGGAAAAGTGATTTAATAATTCTTTCTGTCTTATATTGCTTTAAAGAATTTCAGACAGTTAAAAATTGCATGGATTTTTTTTTTCACCATCTGTGTGAGAGTGGGGAAAAAATGCTGGGTTTCTTTTTCCTATTTTTAATATGAGCCAGATGAAACAAAAAGATTGTTTCCCTGCAAACTATAGGTCAAGTACCTATAGGGGCTCAGGGATGCTCTGTAAGTTATCATATTATCTTTCTTCCTTGACAGGATGCCATTAGGTGGTGTATCATTTCAACATTTATTATCTTTCATGTCCTTTTATCTTCACACTAGGATTTCTTTTAAAATTCCGATCTGTGCATTTGGTTTCATTATTTAGCACTGTCTTTTACCAAACCGAGTTTTGAACGGCTTTCAATATTCTTCAGTTTCACATTTGTCATCTCAGCCTGAAACACTGCCCTAGTTATGTCTGTTTTAGCTTGTTAAAAAGAAACTTATCCAGGGAATGAAGTGTTGGGAGATCACACCTTTAGAGGTAAGTGTTACGCTTCCTGGAGAAATGGAAATCGCTTAATGAGGTAAATCAACCATTACAGAAAATAAAACAAAAATGTTGAAACCAAATGTAACAACTGGTGTTTGTTTTTAGAATATCCTCAATTATTTTAACATCTGGAAACATTCCATTGACTGCAACAGTTTTCTCTATAGCCCAGGTGGGGATATCTTCTGATTCACAAATGGGGATATTCTACCCAACGGAAAAGTGGTCCTGAGTTTTCCTTTGCTTTCAGAGTCAGCAATATAAAGAGCTTCTAGCTGAATATCAAAAAAAGCAGTTTTCAACTTACTCCATTTAGTTAAAAACAGAGCAGCCTGAATGCATGACTACCACTGGCCTTTCAAAACATCTCGACACTGTCTTAGTAAGGTCCTCCTTACTAAGACAAGTGTCTAAGGACCTTTTCAGAATCCATTTAAATGTCTTTATTTCTACTATAGCTTTACTAAGCTAAAGGAATTTGTAGCATAGGAAATTTGAAGAATTTTGGAGAAATGCTTGCAATCTCTATTGCAATGTTGTCAATTACAGTATCATGAGACAAAGCAGATTAGCTGGACTTAGAAGCATCATTTCAAGCTGGGCACAGTGCTCACCCTGTAACCCTAGCACTCTCAGAGGCCTAGGTGGGTGGATTGCTTTAGCTCAGGAGCTTGAGACCAGCCTGAGCAAGGGCAAACCTGGTTTCTACTAAAAACAGGAAAACTAGCTGGGTGTTTTGGAGGCTGCCTGTAGTCCCAGCTACTTGAGAGGCTGAGGCAAGAGGATCACTTGAGCTCAGGAGTCTGAGGTTGCTGTGAGCTCTAACAGACACCACAGCACTCTATCCAGAGCCACAGAGTGAGACTTTGCCTCAAAAAACAAACAAACAAACAAAAGGCCATAAAAGGAGTATCATTTCAACAGAATCATACACCAACCAGAGCAATACAAGGCCCTGACATCATCTTAAATATGAGTTCCACAAAATGTTGTTCCTCTAGCATCACACTGACAAGAGAAAGGTCCACGACCTTCTTCACTTATCCATAGAAAAGGATAGATTTGGCATGCTTTGATAAAACAAGAAAATTCAGGTTGTGGTATTCAGGTTGAGTTACATAGTAATTTTTATGCATCAGAATGAAATGGGGATTTTAGGAAAACGGAATTTAGAATAATCTTAATTCAAAAAATTGGGTGTGAACAAAGAAATATCCAGAGTGAAGCAGGATTGTGTAAGGAACGCCACCAAAACAAATCCACTATGATTTGAAATGTTGAAGACTGTATTAGTTTCCTAGGGCTGCCATAGCAAATTACTACAAACTTGGTAAGCTTAAAACAGCAGCAATATCACATATATTCTCATAGTTATGGAGGCCAGAAGTCTGACACCAAGGGGTCAGCAGGGCCTTGCTCCCTCTGGAGGCTCTAGGGAAGCAAACTCCCTTCCTTCTTGTCCCTTTTGGTGGTTGCCAGTAATCCTGGCCATTCCTTGGCTGGTGGCTGCATCAGCCCCATCTCTACTTCCTTGGGCATGTGGCCCTATTCCCTGTGCACATCTGAGTCTCTCTGTCTCTACGTCTCTCTGTATAAGGAGGCTGTTCATCAGATTAAAGGCCCACCTGATTCAACATGACCTCATCCTAACCAATTACATCTGCAAAGACCTATTTCCAAACAAAGTTACATTCTGAGGCTCCAGGTGGACATGGATTTTTGGCAGACACTAGTCAACCCTGTACAGAGATCAGTCATGATCCTGGAAAGCTTTGTAAGTTTTCTCAGTCCCAGGTGAGCTCTCAACATATAAGACACAACAACCTCTCTGCTACGTTTGTTCCAAGTTCTTCTTACATTTCACAGTGCTCTTTGGGCAACAAAGACAGGTCTCTAAACCCTGAACAACACACTTGCATTGAACACAGTGCTCTTTTTGTGTCAAGGACAAAATGAGGTTTCCCACTTTGGCAACCTAGTCTCTAAAGAAGACTAGAAACTGCAGCCAAACTGATCTCAAACCTTAACACCAGGTGGGAGTAAGTTGTAGATAAATTTATAATTTATTCATGCTACAAGGGTTCCACATTGTACTGAACACTACTCAACAGGAAGAATTTGTGAACAAATCCTATGTAATGTGTAGAAGGCATGCAACACAAGTAGAATTCAAGGCTACATCATGGGTCGAATTGTGTTTGAAGAATTTTGGATAATTATATTGGTCAAGTTTAGCCATAGACAGACTCAAAATAATAGTGGCCTAAACCAGGCAGGTAATTTCTCACTTTCTCTAGCACAGAAGTGCAGAGGCAGACAGGTATCTATGCTGTTGGCTCCTTAGGGACTGGGATCCTTTCCGCTCACTACCTGCTCTTCCTAGCAGGGTAAGCCCTCACCTTCATAGTCCAGTATGGTGGCACCTTTTTTCCAACATGAAAATGAGGCATGTAAAAGGAATATTCTAGGTAGCTATTAATTTTCGATCCTACAGGCTGGGCATGCAAGGTCTGTTGGCCAACTTCCTGAAGTTGCCTGCGCTCTGAGTTAGATGCTGGATCCAGGAAAGGTATACGCCCTGAGGGTCTGCTATAAAAGCAGTAGGAATTTATTTTTGTTTGACATGTAGAGATACTATTCTTATTTTAGGTACCATTTACATACAACAAAATGAAAGTATACAGTTTGATGAGTTTTGACAAAAATGGATATCTCAGTAACCATCATCTCCCTCAAGGTATATTTCCATCAGCCCCACAAAAGCACCACACCCTTCCTAGTCAATCCTCCTCCCTTGCCGCAAGCAAGCATTGGTCTCATTCCTAGCACTATAGACTTTTTCCATGTTCTAGAGTCTCATATAAATGGAATCAGGCAGTGTGGCTCTTCAATGCCTGGTTTCTTTTGTACAACAAAATGTTTCACCCACGCTGTTGTTTGCAACAAGCAGGAATTTGTTCTCTTTTTACTGGAGAGTGGTATTCCTTTACATAGATGTACCATAATTTGCTTATCCATTAAATTGTTTTTTTTTTTTTTTTGAGACGGAGCCTCAAGCTATCCCCCTGGGTAGAGCGCCATGGCATCACGCTCATAGCAACCTCCAACTCCTGGGCTCAAGCGAGTCTCCTGCCTCAGCCTCCCAAGTAGCTGGGACTACAGGCGCCCGCCACAATGCCTGGCCATTTTTTTGGTTGCAGCCATCATTGTTGTTTGGCAGGCCTGGGCTGGGGATTCGAACCCGCCACCTTAGGTGTATGTGGCTGGCGCCTTAGCCACTTGAGCCACAGGCGCCGAGCCTATCCATTAAATTTTTGATGGATATTTTGTATGTTTCCAGTTCAGGGCTGTTATGACCAAACTATAGTGAACAGTCTTCTGTAAGTTTCAGAGTATATGAATGTTTTTTATTTCTCTTTGTTAACAGCAGAAATGAAATGAAATTACCAAATTATGTGGTAAATGTGTGTTTAATTTTATAACAAACCTAAAAACTGTTTCCCAGAGTGCACGTGTGTACCATTTCATACTATGACAAACAATAGATGAGAGTTCTTTCTGCTCCCCACTTCTGTGAAAATTTAGTTATTGGTATTTTTTCAATTTTAGCAATTCTAGTAGGTATACAGTGGTACTTCATGGAGGTTTTAATTTGCATTTCACTGATGATTAATAGTAATGACCATTTGTTCATATGCTCACTAATCATTTTACCTTTTGTTACATATATGTAATGTTATACCCATCTTTATGGGGTTGCTTCATCTCAATATTAAATTATAAAAATTCTTTATATATTCTAAACACAAGTCCTTTGACATATATATGCATTATTTATATTTTCCCCTAAGATTGTAAAGATTTTGTCCTATGTTTTTTCTGGAAGTTTCATAGTTCTAACTCTTGTAATTAGGTAGCTAGGTCTATGATTCGTTTCAAGTTTATATCAGTAAATGATATGATATAGGGGTTGAACTTTACTCTTTTTTCCTTATGGATGTCCAGTTCTTATAATAGTATTTGTTTAAAAAATAATACTTTCTCCATTGACTTGGCATCTTTGTGGAAAATTAATTATTCAAATATATGTGTTTCTATTCATGAATTCTCTACCCCATTGAACTATCTCTGTCCTTACACCAGGACTACACTGTCTAGATTATGCCATCTTGGAGTAAGCTTGTAAGTCTGGCAGTGCTATTCCTCCAATTTTCTTCCTTATTAAGATTGTTTTGATTGTTCTCTGCCCCTTGATTTTCTGAAGACTTTTTAAAATTAGCTTGTTAATTTTTAAAACAAAAAGCATACTGGTGATTCTTTGTAAAAATTGATAATGTAATTCTAAAATTATTATGGAAATGCCAAGAACCCAGAATAGCCAAAACAACTTTGAACAGGAACAACAAAGTGGAAGAAATCACACTACCTGATTTCCAGATTTATTATAAAGCTACAGTAACCAAGACAATGAGATATGGTGCACATCAAAACCACATAAAGAGATTAATGAAACAGAACCGAAAGCTTAGAAATATATTCACACATATAGGGACAATTGTAACCAAGTTGCAAAATCAATTCAGAAGAAATGATACTGGAACTGCTAGATATCCATATGCAAAAAAATTAATTTGTGTGGTGGGAAAGGAAAAAAGAAAGAAAAAAAATAGTGACTAATTATCATATTAGTTGGATTTAATTTTGACCGAAGTACATTATTTGAACAATAACTTTTGGTTCAACTTGTTAGCATGTTGTTTAGGATATTGCATCTCCATTTATAAGTGTAATATGTCTGTAATTTCCCTTTGTAATAATATATTTTTCCAATTTTATTATCAGATAAATCCAGATGTAGTAGAATGAATTTGAAGAATTTCTTCTTTTCCTATTGTCTACAAGATTTGGCATGATCTGTTTTTAGAAATTACCTTCTATTTTTATTTATAAATATTAGTTTCTATTTTTTGAGAATTTGGGAAAAAAAAAAACCTGAGTATTCCCGGAAATAATTCTCACTATTTAGAGGCCTTTTCTTTGGGTTTGTTTTTTCTCTCTTACCATCAAATTTTCCATAATTGCAATAGCTGGTATTTCATGTGGTTTCTTTGTTTTCTTGCCAGAATTTTACCTTTTCATAATTTCAAGATACAAGATACAAGTTTACTTCAAGATACAAATTTACTTGTATCCAGGATTGTGGCAGAACTTTGCTGTAAATTATGAAATACATATTGTTCTTTTTGATCATCTGTAGTCAATGCTACGATGTGCTTCCCAGATTCTCACAAATCCCCCAACCCTTTCAAGCCTGAAGCACTCCACCCCTCAGCTACTGGGACTATTGATAGTTGGCTGCTCTCTGCTGAGTTCTCTAGAAATTGCCCCTGGCTAAAGAGAGTCTCATTCAAGGTTCATGTTTGTGGGGCTGCTGATATCCAAAGACTGGCCATTGCCTCAATTCAGACATCTTTGTGGGGCTTTCCCAACTTCAGAGGTTCCTCAAGGGATCAACTGAGATACTTGTCACGACTCGATAGAGTTCAGTGTCTTGCTCTGTCTATCCTGCTCCATTCTTCCACTCTCACTGGTCCTCATCTAGACAGCACTGCCCAGTAAATACGCTTCCTGCTTGTATATTTCTATTACAGAGTCTGCTTCCCAGGAAACCTACACTGCATTGTTACCACTGTATGTTATTTAATGTATATAATATTTTGCATGGAAAATATGTCTCGTTATCCTTATAAAAAATTAATTTGCATTTCCAATTTGAGCACACACTTCACCAAAGAAGATATATGGGTGGTAAAAGTAGTCAATATTTGTCATGGACTGAATGTCTGTGTTCTCCCAAAATTCATAAATGAAAGCCCTACCCCTCAGTGTGTTAGTATTCAGAAACTGATGTCTGGGGGGACATGATAATTAGGGTTAGATTAGGTTATAAGGGTGGCACTGTCATGATGGGATTTGTTTCTTTATAAGAAAAGGAATCAATCTTTCTCCATACCCACCCCCAACTCCACTTCCCTCCCCTAGTGAAATAGATGTTAGGGTTAGTTTTGACTACACTAAAGATGACTGCTAAACTTCCCCAAGACACTCTCCACAGCCTTAAAGATGGACTTCCCGATTCTTTCCTGAATGAGTTTGTGCATATGTTCATTAATTCAAACGTATCAATGCCTCCTCTGCCCCAATCACTATTGTCACTGGGTATATCCAGCCCCTACTCAAAAGAAATTTGCAGTCAAGGAAATGAGACCAGAACTATGAAAGTGCATAGGAGTTCTCAGAAGCTCAGGGACTCCAGGAGCAATGACGAAGAAGCAGGCAACTAGCAGAGGGGCTGAAGACACGGACAGACCAAGCAGCTTTCCCCTGGAATCTGACATCTAAGCTCATCCTGAAAAGTTGAATATGAGTTTGTCAGGACAAAAAGGAGGGGAAAGTTGTCATGGGCAGAGGAATCACTATTGGCAAAAGCTTAGAGACAAGTGTGAGCCCAGTTTACTCCTTTCCTGATTTCCATTGTAAGGACTTGTCACCATAAGGGCTGTTCAAAAAAATAAAATGGAAATTTTCAGTTAGCAGTTCCTTCTTAGGAGTGTAACAAGTCATCTCACCACAGCACCCTGCTGACTATGCGGCAAGAAGTGATAGTGGTTTCAGGCCAAGATTCCCAGTGTACTTGGCACTACAGTTTCTAGTAAAGAACGTCATTGGGAATGGATTTGAATTTATGTTTGATTAAACCCATACCATTTTGCTTCAGTGTACTAAACAAGAGGGAGAAAGAGGCATCTTCTATAACTTTCCAGTCTATCAACATTGTGTGTTATTTCCATGTGTTTCCAGGTAGAGCCATAATTAATTTTTTATTTTGTTTAAAGGTATTTTTCTGTGTTGTTGCTTTTGTCAATTAAGTGTGGCTTGCGTATAAGATAACCACAGTTCCCCAAGAGTTATAAAATGACTTGAGAAATGGCACAGGAAAGAGAAAGCATTTTCTGAAGAATGATTCCCTGGCCTCTGCCACTACCAACCACCTAGTGTCTTTTTTGTTTGTTTGTTTGCTTTTGGCCGGGGCTGGGTTTGAACCCGCCACCTCTGGGACATGGGAATGGCGCCCTACCCTTTTGAGCCACAGGCACCACCCCACCTATTGTCTTTTATTCTTACTCTAGTGAATATAATCATTCTTCACTGTAAGTATGAATAAATTTTATTTATTGACTCTTAAAATTGGCCTGACTGTATAAATAAATGTATTTTCTTTATTCAATTGATGTTTTCCTATTTGTGAAAATTGTTGGCATACTCTCTCTTGTAATTTTTCCTACTACTCACATATGAAAATAGAAGTATTGCCTTCATTCCACATCTTTTCTCTTGGAGATAAGGTTTCAGATAACAAATTAAAGATGTGAAGTAAGGGGTAGGTATACAATTGAAATCAGCAACACTCTTAAAATGTTCTCTCCAAAATGGAAATCCAATCTCACTTGTCCCCAAGTCTTTTTTTTAATTAAATGATAGCTGTGTACATTAATGCAAACATGGGGTACAGCATAGTGTTTTCATATACAATTTGAAATATTTTCATCAATCTGGTTAACATAGACTTTATGTCATTTACTTAATTATTGTGTTAAAACATTTATACTCTAGTTCTAGAAAAATTCACTTGTACCCTTATAAGACAGATCATATAGGTGATCTTTCCAATCACCCTCCCTCCACCCATCCGCCCTTCTTCTCTCCCCTCCCCCACCCCCTCCCCATATTCTTGAATTAGGTTGTAGCTTTCATTTGAGAACTATAAATTAGTTTCATAATAGGGCTGTGTACATTGGATACTTTTTCTTCCATTCTTGTGATACTTTGCTAAGAAGAACATTTTCCAGTTCCATCCATGTAAACATGAAGGAGGTAAAGTCTCCATCTTTCTTTATGGCTGCATAGTATTCCATGGTGTACATATACCACAGTTTATTGATCCATTTGTGGATCAATGGGCACTTGGGCTTCTTCCATGACCTGGCAATTATGAATTGGGATGCAATAAACATTCTGATACAAATATCTTTATTGTAATGTGATCACATTTAATGTGATTTTTGATCTTCTGGGTATATACCTAATAAAGGAATTGTAGGATCAAATGGCAGGTCAATTTTTAGTTCTCTAAATGTTTTCCAGACGTCTTTCCAAAAGGAACATATTAGTTTGCATTCCCACCAGCAGTGTAGAAGTGTTCCCTTTTCTCCACATCCATGCCAGCAACTCTGGTCCCCAAGTCTTTAAGGGGATTCAACCCCTGGAAACCTCTCATTGGGACTCATTTTCTTCTAAGGCTGTCTTGGTCACACCATCTTGACTGCATTGGGTTCCACTCTTCCCTCACACCCAGCTGGGAAGCCGGGGGTCTTCTCTGAGCTTGATTCTCTCCCCAAGGGAGGAAGAACAGCCCAATCAAGCAAACAATGTCCAAGAGCCCTCTTGCAGGAACACAAGGGAAGAGCAGCAAACTCCCTTAGGTAAGTGAACTGTGTTTCTGTAATACCTCCTGGTGAGTCTGCATATCAGCTCTCCCTCTAATCTTATCCTGTATTCCAGTTCATACATCTCTTTGTTTTTTTCTCACACATCATTTCTGGTTCTAGGAGACCTTCCTAACTACTTGTCTTACCCCGCTGTGATTCATACCTCTCCCCTTACAACCTCCCTAACCTTCCCCTCACCTTCTCTGCATGTTTGGAAATTGGAGGCTTCAAGACACACAGCAGACCTCCCTTTCTGCAGTCCTTTAGTGCTGACGTGTAATGAATATTCAGACAGTCCCTGGCTGATGGTTTTTCACTTACAATGGTGCGAAACCTTTCTGTTTGTCATTTTCAGTGTAGTATTCAGTGAGTGACCTGTGTTATTCTGCATGTTAATATAAAATAGTCTTTGTGTTACATGATTTTTGCAGACTTTCAGGTAATGTTAAGTGTTCTTAGTGCATTTAAGGTAGGCTAGGCTAAGCTATGATGTTTGGTAGATTAGGTATATTAAATGGATTTTTGAGTTAGGATATTTTTAACTTAGGATAGATTTACTGGGATGTAACCTCATCGTTAGCCAAGGGGCATCTTCATATATAGCTCTCAATTGCTTGCAAGGGTTTCATCTTGGCCCCTCATTAGACCTGACAGAGGTCAAGGTTATCCACATCCCATGGTGCCCAACCCAGCTGGTGCTCTTTGTGTTGAGAGAAGAGAGGTTAAGAGTTCTAAGCACACTTCGTCACTTGATCCTAGCCAAACGGCCAAGAAGCAATATGCATAAATCTATATACTGTCTGTAATGCTACCACATAGCTAGGTAGCCAGGGTCCAACCTTAAAGCTGGACCATCTGGCAACTCCAATCTGCATCAGCTTCTATGACTCTCTGTGCTCAATGAGTCCCAGAATCACACTATCATCATCACTGTGCTGTCATCATCACCGTAGGTGCACACATGGACTGGTACCTAGAACACAGCTGCTGCTCAGTAAATGCTGGAACATTGGCTGTTACATGTATGTGCTCAGTGAGGTCATAGGAGGAAAAGATTCAGACCAAAAAAACCTGGAAAATATTATGCCACTGTTTAAGTGCTCCAGAGGTGTAGAAATCACAAGATTTGAGAGAGTCTGGAGAGGAGCGTCACTAGGGGCAATGACCTGAAATCAAGCGGAGGAAATGTGGAACGGAGCAGGAAATTTCCCAGTTGGTCTGTCACACCAGGCTTGACAGCCCTGAGGAGCCCGTGGAAGCCCGTGTCATTAAAAAGCTCTCGTAGTTATGCACTTATACACTGCCAATGGGAATAATCTCACTTTGCTAGGATTAGAGACCGTCTTTTAGGGCTGACAGCTCAAACCCTTTCTTTTTCAGGTGAACATGCTGGGACCCAGAAAGGCAAATCACCTTTCTGCAAAGGTGATCATAACATCAAACTTGAACCTAACTCTATGCACTGACTCCACCTCCCCACCTCCCATTCCCTGGCAAAATCATAGCCTCCCCCAGAATTTCCCTGAAGTGACCTCCAAGGCATGCTGGACAATTTGCAGCCCACATCTTCCTGGCTCTGTGGAGCATCTGGCCATTCAGCACTCTCTTCCGCATGGAACACCCCTCTCTCCCAGTCCTGCAGTCCCACCCTCTAGTTTGCCTCAAGCTTCTCCAGCAACTGTTTCTCAGTGGTTTGGGTCAGGGTCTCCCAGGCTCGCCCCTAGCTCTTCTCTTCTCACCACACCTATCAGCCCTTGTGATCCTAGCCTGTACCAAGTGGGTATCCCCAGCACACATCCTGCCTCACCCCAGACTTAAGACTCCAGTTACTCCAGCTTTCCACCTGACATTTCAAGGGCATGTCCAAGTGAACACAGCCCCACCTGAACATCTACAGGCTTCTCTGACTCTACTCTTCCTCTATCAGGAATGATGTCATGGTCCCCCCCGACCCTGGTGCCAGAGCCAGAACCCTAATCAGCACCCTTGACCCCAGTCTCTCCCTCTCTGAGACACATCCACTCTACCTCCTGCATCTCTCTCACATGAGCCTGCTTCTCTCCATCTTCATGGCCAACACCCTGGCCAGCCACTCCCTCTCTCACCTGGGCTCCTATAATAGCTTCCTATTCTCCCTGATTCCAGCCCTGCCTGCATTCACAGGTCACCCCTGTAACAGTCAGAGAGAGATTCACAAAACAAGTATCAGATCTTGCAATCCTCATCTAAAATCATACAGTTAGTTCGTCCTGTCCTTAGAATAAAGCCCAAATTCCCTGCACTATCCAGCCACTGTCACCCCCCAGCCTCATCTTGCATCACCCTTCTTCTCCCTCCCTATCTGTCCCCCCTACACACACATTTATCTTGTTCTAGACCATTTTTAGTTATTTGAATTTAACCAAGTTCTTTTCTGCCCCAGGATGTTTGCACAGCCACTCCTTCCTCCTGAGCCTCTTCCTCCTCCCCACTCCAGCCCACTCCTCATCCCTCAGGTTTCAGCTGGGAAGCCACCTCCACCGGGAAGCCTCCTCAGGCACCCACAGGAGGTCAGGGTTCAACGTTTCTTGCTCTTGTTGCATCTCCTTTTTCTTTGTCATCCTTTCACCACAGAGAGGTAAGATGATTTGTGCCATATCTGCCCCACTTGACTAGATCAGGAGCTCCAGCCAGATAGAAAGGATGCCTGTGTAGTTTGCTGCTGTGCCTGGGAACTGAGCACAGATACAGGCATGTAGCAGATGCCCAACAAATATTTTAGAAAAATGAGGGATGTGATTGCCACATGCAGATCTAGCAATCAGGTGTGTGTTTTTCCTACCTTTCTCCTTTATCTCCCTTTAAGAGGAAGATTTGAATGGATGATGGAAACCACAATAATGGAATCTGGAGAAGACATCCAACTCACAAACTTAGAAAATGCAGGATCCCAGTTTGGAAACATGTCAAGGTGAGCAGGTGGACCTGGAAGACTGGACTGTGCCTGCAAAGGCAGACGGCCAGTGAGCAGCCTGCAATGGACAGGCCCAAAGTCTTCATGGGAGATTCTAACACAACAGGAGACACATTTCCTGCCTAGAAAAGGACCCATAAAATAAGACACAGGGACCCATAAATAAGACACAGCCCGGAAAAAAGAAATCTCACTTTCAGCACTACAGAGCTGCTAATCTTAGGATACTGCAGCTGTGTGTCCTTGGTGATTCATTCAGCTTCTGTTAGCCTCAGTCCTCCCATCTGTAAAATGGAAACATTCTTCATCCTATAGGAGAGGACCACCATGAGAGGAAAACAGTGGGAATGTGAAGCAGTTTTGTAAACTGTAATCAACTGTTCAGTGGTGATGGAGACTGTAATATTTGCACCAGCATTCGTGCAAACAAAAGAGCACATGGATGGAAGACCTCACAGAGGTCTCAGCCTAAGTGAATCTGGCAGGTTTATTTGTCTGTCCAGAAAACTCAAGTAGCCCTGGCATCACAAATTACCTGGGCTCTAGACAAATGCAACCGTCTGACTTCAGATTCCATGAGGATGCCAGGGCCTCAAGAGGTCCACGGGGGCGGGGGTGGAGGGGGTGGAGATGACATTCTCCATAGTGCCGGCAGGAGAGGGCTCCCTTCTCCCTGAAAGCAGCTGGACACACACAGGAGCTGGGCCTGGGACTTGTTAAAAGCTGTCATCTAGAATCATAGCTTTCCAGAACCATGCCCTTCCTTTACCCAGGCCCCTGAACCCTACGTCTGTCTGCTTGACAGTAACAGAAAATCTTCCTGACTCACTTTCAAACCCTAGTCTAAACTAACCAGGAAGATGATCAGAAGTATTCCTGATTTGCATGACCCAAGTAAGTGTCTTCTGTCCCCAGGAATCCCTAAATTCTTCAAGGAACCACCCTTACTTCACCATTCACATAATCATGGTTCGATATTCCCATTCTACATAGCATGGAAAATCCAGCATTTCCTACTCCCAGTATCTCCAGCAAGACACAAAGTCTGGGAAAACTATTTTTTCTGGTAGCACCCTGCTTTTACATGCTCCACGTTTCTGCTTCCCTGCAATTGCCGACCTATCCTCGCCTCACCTGCTCTCTTCTCTCCATTGCATTCTAATCTGGAGCCAACCTGAAACACAGCCCTTTACCCTGATTTCCCAGGCAACCAGAATAAAAACCTGTGTGGATAGCTGAGTTGTACTGAAAGTTCAGACATCAGAGAGTGGAGAATATTTACTTTGCATTCCAACTCAACAAACACTTAAAAAGTAAATGGGCATCTAAATTCCTAGAAGTTTCTGAGACTCTCCTACTGGTTTTCCTGGTACCTTGCTGCACTGAGGCCTCTTCTTCATCAGGTTCCCCTAAGAGCCACTGCAGCATTGGGGTAAGAAGAAGCTGCTTGAGTTACTTTGCCTATGAGCAAAGCCTTAGATCAGAGACTGTGAGCAGCATACTTCCCTTATCTAAGACCCCATTTCCCCATCAGAACAGTACAGACTGCATGGGGTTGTGGGTATAATTAAATGAGTTAAAGTTGCCAGAGCACCTATAATGATGCAGGCAATGTCAGCCTTCACTATCAAATCTACATCTACATCCTGCCGCTCAGCTGCCTCCATAAATTGCAAATGCCTCCCAGCCCTGACCTCTTAAGCAGACCTCTTTAGCCCTCTTTGTTTCTCCCGAGTTCACACCAGTCATGCGCACAGAGTCTTGTCTTTCACACTTAAAGTAACCCTCGACATAGCACCATCCATGTCGGAAAGGATCGGACCCTTGCTACTCAAGGCCTCCTCCCTGAGCCAGCATCTTCCCTCTCCTCTGGGAGCTGGTTAGAACTACCTGATCAGATGCTGCAGTTTAAGAAGATCCTCAGATGATTCAAATGCACATTACAGTGTGAGAAGAAGTGAATGAGACCATGTCCCTAGAAAGCAGACGCAGCTGCAGCAAGTCGTGGGCTTGAATAGCATTGTTTTCCTCTGCACTACCCTTGCGGAGCCCCTGCTCGGTGCAATGGTGATGTTGTTGGTATTTTCCAGAGCTCAGCAACAGAGGCCATTTAGTTCTTGCTCTTTTAGTCACTGAAGTGGCTACTATAGCACAGCCCTGTGGGGTTTTGAGGGTGATATGAAAAAACTAGAAGACCAGGATGATTTCCTCCAAGAGTTGGGCTTTGTATCAAGAACTGGGATATGTAGATAGCAGCATTCACCTTAGGGAATAATATAATGGAAAATGTACTATAATAGTGCTATAAAAGGTAAATGATCTTAGATGGACCCTAACATCCCCTCTAGCTGATAACCTGGCTTCACTGACCTGTTAACAGTGCCGATTCTAGATCTACTTCTGACCTAGAGTCAGAATTTGGCAGAGGGCTCAAGACTCTGCATTTGAACACCCATTCCTCGACCCTCCTTACTCCCCACCCGATCAAGTGGATTCTGATGTGCCCTAGAGTTTGAGACCAATGTTGTAGGGACACAGATGCCCAGGTTAATAAAAAATAATGGCTTTAGCACCAGATGCCTGGATGCTAATCTCAGCTCCACCACTTTACTGGCTATGTTAACTTGGGCAAATTGCCTCACTTCTTTATGTTTAAGTTCTCTCATCTATGAGATAAGAAATATTATGAGGCTTAAAGTAAAAATCCCAGAAGAGTACTTGGCCATAGTAATGAATGAATATCCCCTGAGCCACAGTGTCCTGGATCCATGGTATTGGGTGACAGGACATAGTCTTGCAGCTTCCTGGCCTACAAATCTGAGTATGAGAATCCACACACAGACCTATGGCACTCATATTTTCTTCACTTGCATGTGAAAATCCCTGGTGATAAAAAGTCCCCAACCCCACTATTTGACTAAGAGATGCTTACCCCATCAAGGACATGGGTCAGTGGTTTTCAATCTTGGCTATGCACTGGAATCAGCTGGGAGCAAGGTGGGGGGGTGGCAGTTAAAAAATACTAATACCTCAGTCCTACCCCTAGAGATTAGGATATTCTACATACTATGAGATATGACGGGGCATTTGAAACTTTGAATGCTTCACAGATGACTCCAATATGCAACCAAAGTTATAAACAACTGAAGTTACAACTACTCAGTGGTAGCAGGCAGACTTTCCCAGAGTAGGGAAGGGTTATGATCATTCCCACAGTCAGCCTTTTAGGACAGGGATGGTCCATCGGCCAGGACATCTCAACAACTAGGAGGTTGGTCTTAGAGCTCCAGTGTAGGAGCCCTCACCCCTTTCTGAGCTTTGTGGCCTTGAGTCTGACTGTAGAGATTTACATGCTTGAGATGACAAGTTCAAGGGCAGCATCTTCCACAGGGAATCAATCATGCCAGGAGCTAGGCAAGGTAGTAGTGGCATGGAGCCCCCAAAATGAGGGTGGCTGAGTCAAATATCCATCATATATGTATCTGTTTTCTCTTCAGAAAACTTGGTTAAGGCTGGGCACAGTAGCACTTTGAGAGGCTGAGGCAAAAGGACTGTTTGTGGCCAGGAGTTTGAGAGCAGCCTGAACAAGAGCAAGACACTATCTGTATAAAATATATATATATATGAAAAAAATTAGTCCAGCATAGTGGTACACATCTGTAGTCCCAGCTTCCAAGAAGGCTGATGCGGGAAAATTGCTTAAGCTCAGGAGTTTGAGGTTGCAGTGAGTTGTGTTGACGCCACTGTATTTAGCCTAAGCATCTGAGTGAGACCTTACCTCCAAAAAAAAAAAAAAAGAAAAAAGAAAACAGGTAAAGAAAACCTGCTTTAATGCATAAACTTTAGAGAAATAAATGTTCTGTGTCCTGCTTGAGAATGAAAATGCAAGCCTAGGTGAGAGTTAGCAAGATCCTCATTGCAACCCCTTAGAGCAGGCGTCCTCAAACTACGGCCCGCGGGCCACATGCAGCCCACCTAGGACATTTATCCGGCCCACAGGGTGTTTTTATCGCCACTGCCTGTCCTGCTTAGCAGCCAACTCGTCCCGGGGCCCGCAGTCTGGCCCTCCAACAGTCTGAGGGACAGTGAACTGGCCCCCTGTGTAAAAAATTTGAGGACCCCTAGAGGAAAGAGTTCCTAGAAAAACGAGTCATGGCAGCAAGGTACAGTCCTCCACATACACCCTCCAGGATAACCCCAGACTACTGAGGCCAGGTTTGTTTGTTCCCAAAAGGAATAGCAACTTCTCTAAAGCCACTCCGAAGTGCACGATCAATTGAGGGTCCTCTGATAGTCTCAGGCCTCATTCCAGCAAAGCAGGGCAAATGTAGCTCAGGGTCAAATACTGGAAGAAAAACTAGTCAAAGAAAAGTCTTGAGATAGAGGCTGAAGGCCCGGTGTGGGCAGCAGGAAATTGGGGCAGGCAAATTATTGGGATGTGAGGGGAATAGGCTAGTGACCTTTCCAGGTGAGTATCTCCCCCGTAGCTCATCTTGGTCTCTGTCTTGAACTTGGTGATAGTGCAGAATCAGAAGCCCCCTTAGGCTGGGACCAATATCTCTGCCAAGTCCAGAGTGGAGCCAGACATGGAGACCGTGCCAGGGAAGACATCTCTAAAGGTCTGGAAAAGAGCCAAAATTAGCTGTGGTGGAAGTGTGGATTGCCTTCCCAGCATCCATTCCCCTGCACTCCCTCCTGACAGAGTCCATACCCCTCTTCATCCCACGTGTGCCTGTGCACACAGGAAACGCAGGGAGGCTTCCACATCTCAGCTCCGGTGGGTATGTCCTCATTAGTGGGATCTCGCCTCTCTTACCAGTTATAGGATTAGACAGGCCAAAGCCAATCTGCTGATGAAAATAATTTGGCAACTGTTATTTGTGCAAGGTTGGACATGCAATTTAAGTTTTATGATTAAAGGGAAGTATTTAAGGTCCATGATAAGAGAACTGTTTGCCTTTTTTCTTCTGTTAGACATGAATGAGGATCTTTGTTGCTGCTGACAGCCATCACAGAACCATGAAAAAAAGCCAGATTGTGAATGGAACCTACCCATGGAAAAGCAGAGACATAGGCAGAGCTAGAGCCCCGATCAAACCATGCCTGTGATTGAACCTGCTGCTAGACCTTTTGTTATGTGAGATCATAAAGTTGTAGATTATTTTAAGAAATCAGTTATACCAATTTGAGTCAGGATTTTTGTTACCTGAAAAATGTTCATAACTGGTACAATAGTCACCTGGGGAAGAAGCCACATGTCTCTGCTACTGCCCAGGCCACCCCAACCCCCAATTGCCTGCTACTCCCTATCTGCACTGAACAGAGTACTTTCCACATTTTTGTATGTCTAACCTCTGTTTGTATTAGTATATCAAATTATCTCAAAACATAGCTTGAAACAAGAAGTATTTATCAATTCCATTTCTGTTAGGAATTCATGAGTGGCTTGGCTGGGTTTCTACCTCAGGGTCTCAGAGTGAGGTTGCAGCCAAGATATCGACTACCACTATGGTGATCTGAAGGCCTTACTGGGGCTGGAATATCCATTTCAAAGATGGTTCCCCACATGGCTAATGGCAGGGGGCCTCAGTTCCTTGCTATGTGGACCATCTCCATGAGGCTGCTTCAGTGCCTCTTTAGGCACCTGGCTTCATCCAGAGCAAGTGATGAAAGAGGGAGTGGAGCCGTAATATCTGGCCTAGTCTCAGAAGTCATATGCCATTACTTCTGCCATAGCTGGTTAAATACTAGAAGAAAAATTAGTCAAGGAAAAGTCTTGAGATAGAGGCTGAAGGCCCGGTGTGGGCAGCAGGCAATTGGGGCAGGTAAACTATTGAGAAGTGAGGGAAATAGGCCAGTGACCTTTCCAGGTGAGTATCTCCCTCTGTAGCTCATCTTCATCTCTGTCTTGAACTTGGTAATAGTGTAGAATCAGAAGGATTCTTAATCTTAGGATTAGGGACTAAGTTACTAAGTTCCAAGCAGTCGAGAAAAGAATAATTTGACCACTTTTTGGTGGGAGGATTGTTGAAGAATTTATGAGCATATTTTAAAACCACTGAGCACCTCATTCTTCAGCATTCAGCTGAACTGACGTCACTTCCAGGACTACGTCTCTGACCCAGAAGCATCAAAATGGGATTTAAGGCTACCTTCTAGCGTTTCACAGCACCCTGTGCATACCTCTGTCCTCAGACTTTATAATCCATACCCGCTTCTTCCCCCACAGAAAACAGGAAATTCCTCAAAGACAGAGACTGGGTATTATTCACTGTTGTATTCTCCGGGCCTGGCACAGTGCTTGGTCTTGAGAAGAGTCTCAATAAATGCTATTTTTAAAACCTGCCCAACTTGGGTACTAACCAGCTGAGTGATCCTTGGTGAGTTAATCTTCGTTTCTTGGGCTTCACATTTCTCACATCTGTTTGACCCTTGAACAACATAGGGGTTATGTATGTGTCTGAAAATCCATATGTAAGTTTCGGCTGTTCAAAAACTTAATGGCTACAAGTCTGGTTGACTCCGAGATTTACCAAAAACAGTTGATTAACTCAAATTTTGTATGTTATTTTTAGTGAGAGAGCTTAAGAAATTTCACCCCAAAATATGACTCCTTGGTACGAAGAGGATTTTTAATTAAAGGCCCTTAGAAATCAATAGGCCTTTGGAAGGGGCTTTTCCTCTATCTGCATAACCTGATGGAACCATCAAAAGAATAAAGGATTTCCTTTTCCTTCCCTATTATCCTACTTTATTGTAAGAGAGAAAATCAAGAATACAATCAAACCTGGTCCAAGTCATTGTAAACATAATACCTGTGTCTCGGGTTAATTTGTAAGTCATTCTGTTTCTCCTGCCATCCATTCATTTTCCAAGCATCTTTTCATCCTCCCTAGCAACCACTTATTCCCCCTAAACAGAATTACTTATATTCCTCATCTGCTCCCCTCTAAAAGGCAAGTATAAAAATATCTGGATCCCCCTGGGATATTAGGTAATCACTTTGTGATTCTTCCCACATGCACAGTAGATGACCTTCTTCCTCTTATTAATCTGCCTTAATTTTGAGTAGATCTTTCAGCAAATGTTTAGGAGAAATGTCCCCTTACCCCTAAAGTGGTATATACTGTATTCTTACACTATGTAATCCGGAAGAAAGAAAATGCTAAGAAAGTCATAAATAAAATGAAACATATTTACTGTTCATTAAGTGGAAGTGGGTCAGCATAAAGGTCTATATCATCATTTTCACATTGAGTATGCTGAGGAGGGGGAGGACAAAGAGGAGTCTTACTGTCTCAGGGGTCGCAGTGGAAGAAGAAAATTCGCATATACGTGAACCCACACAGTTCACATCTATTGTACTAGGGTCAACTGTATATAACAAAGGTTTGGGCACCAAATGGGTTCTGCAAGATGGTAATAAATATGGCACAAAATAGTAGTTCTATGGTTGTATCTATTATCATTGCTGAGTAATACATCACCCTAAAACGTAAGTCTAAAATAACAATGACTTAGTGTTTCTTACATCCTGTGAAGTGACTAGGTTCAGCTGGGTGGTTTTCCACCTAATTTCTGCCACATTTCAGGTTGTAGATGTGTCTGCATTCACCTGGGAACTTGGCTGGGGCTAGAACAACCAAAATGACTTCTTATCCTTAAAAGCCTCCCTTCATCTGATCTCTGATCATCCAGGAGTCTAGCACACCTACTTTGTAGCATAGCGGCCAGCTCCTCAAAGAGCAGAAGCAGAAGCCCTCAGGCCTCCAAGCTCTAGACCTAGAAGGAACACAGTATCATTTCCACTGCACTGCGCACATCTGAAGGCTAAGGCTGGATTCAAGTGCAGAGGAAGTGGACTCTAACTCATGATGGGAGGAGTGACCTGGGTCTACAGGGAGAGTAGGGATGACTGGTGACCAGATCCACTACAGTAACCAAAGGAATTTAGGAAATATGGGGTTAAACAAAGAAAAGAGATTGGTTGGTTTGTTTTACCCGAAGGAATTCTCAAAGGCTTTACAATGTTCACTCTCCAAAAAGGCAATACAGTACACAAACTTTCTCAAATGTATCAGACCATAGATTTTTTTTATTCCTTTTTTGTCTTTCTATATCAAAGAACTAAGACATGTATTACTCAAAACAGAAGATCTTCGGTGGCTCTTCTAGTCCTAATTAAAAGCTTTTGATTTTCAGATGAAATGGGTGTTTTTCCAATTTCGATGAGGAGGAAAGCAGGAGCAGGTCAAATGTCTTTAGTGCTATAAACACTGCAGAAAAAGTATGTCCTCCCGTTTCCCTGGTTCCTTAACTAGCTTCTTTTTGGTGTACTGGACTCTCTTATCCCTCCCTCCTGCTGGGAGAGATTCTTACTTTGGCAAGAGTTTGAGCACACCATTCAAAGTGAAAGAGTGGATCTTTAATTTCAAAAATGAGAAAGTCACCACTGTGGAACTTTGCAGCCTACAGAAAATAGACCTGTCCCAGGACCTCCCTGCTTTCTGGAAAGCTAACTTGAATTGTCTTTGTTGGCTTGTCAACTGGAGCCACACCCACCCATCAGTGTGACTCCTACCCCATCTCCAGCTCATGAACCACATGGGTGGGGACACTGTCACCTGAGCAGAGCTCCCTACCAGATGAAAACACCTGTCTAGGACACAACACTGATTTTAGGCCCTGCTGTCCTTCAGGAACAATGGAGACTACCTGGGAACTCTTAATGACCTCCCAGGAAGACTACATGCCAGGGCTGTCACGAGAGATAGATCCCCATAAGGGCAGAGATGCCTGAAAATTCATGGATAAGCACCTATTTTTGCCACATCATTCTTCCAGATGAATTTTAGAATTATTCTGTCAGTTCTACATTCATCCCATGTAAAAGGAGATTTATTTTAAAAGTAGGAGTTTTTTTTGAAAGTAATGAACATCTTTACAATGTACAATTGCCCCATCCAAAACCATAGAGTTTATTCAGAATTTTTATGTCTCTCCATGAAATTGGGTAGTTTTCTTCCAGCAAATCCCAGGCACTTCTTATTATTGTTGGGCTTAAGTACTCAGTTTTCCACTGCTGCTGGGATTTTTATTTTACCCCCTTATTATCTTTTAACTAAATATTGCTAGCATGTGGAAAATCTAGTGATTGTTGCCCGTTTATCTTGTTTAAGGCAATTTTATTGAGTTTATCAGTTCTAAAAGATTTTCCATCAATTATCTAGAGTTTTCCAGCCTTGTAATCATATCATTTGCAAATAGTGGTAAATGTGCCCCCTCCTCTTCAGTAATTACTTCACTATTTTCTTTTGTACCCTCTATTGTTTCATAGTGTGAGCAGGCCTCCTTGTTTCATTTTGAATAGTTAATGGAAATACTTCTTGTGTCTTATTATTGACTATGATGTGAGATGTTGGTTTGAGTTCAGTATTCTTTATGATATTAAGAAGTACCTGTTCTTGGCTTCTTAAATGTTTTGAAAACAGAAATGCATATTTAATTATGTATATTACCCTTTGAACATCTAATGAAATCATCATGCATAACACTATCTATCATATTTCATTAATTATAAAATACTTGTAATTTCAGAGATGCTAAAACATGAAAAAGACAAGGTACATTTTAGAATTGAAATAGATGTCCCAATATTAAACCAAAATAGATCCTACCATTTCATGGAGAAATGTGCTTTTTATTATGTTGAATTTGGTTTGCTCAACTTTAATTTGGAATTTTAAAATACATTCACATATGATATTACTTTATGGTTCTTTTATGTACTATATTTATCAGATTTTTATATGGGGGTGTCTCTAGTTTCATAAAATGCATTGCTTAGCTTTACTGTTTTTTCTTTTCTCAGAAATTGTTTATATGGCATAAGAATTCCAGTTCTTAAAGGACTGAAGTAGCACATTGGTAAAAATTTCTTACCTCAGAGATTTAAAAAATAGTTTTTTAATAAATTATTTCTTTTCATAGTTAGTTAGCTCTGCTGATTTTCCTTTTCTTAAGTCAAAGTTAGTCTTTTATGTCTTTTTGAATAATTATCATTTCACTTGAGATTTTTATTTGTTGACAAAATATATAATATTTGCTTAGTCATTTAAAAGATTTTTGTATCTTTTGATGTATTCCCTTTCTTTTCCTTAATATTTTTGTGTTCTTTTCTCTTATTTATACTTATGAAAGATTTGCCTTTTTAAAAAGCATAAGTTATCATATTTACTTTTTTGTGTTTTCTTAATCGTTATTAATTCTTTAATAGTTCTTCCTTTCCTCTCTTTGTTTTATTTAAGTTGGATTTTGGTAACTTCTAACATTGACTATTGCTCGGTGTACTTTAGTTCTGGTTATGTAATTACACTTTTGTTATATTAAGACCATGTCTAGGAAGAGAACTGGTCATGTTTTATCCATCTTGATAGTATTATCATTTTTATTATTTTCTAAAAACCCTGTGCATTGTTTTCTAAATAAGCTGTTTTGATTTCCTTTATGAATCAATAATTACATAGACATATGTGGTTCATTTCATTGCTTACTAACTTATGGTTTTTGATTACATTTTTTTCCCTCTGTATATTCCCCTCCTTACGCTGCCATTTTTGGTTTTACTATATTTTATTTAGGAAATTTTTGCCTTTGAGGTTTTGACTTATTTTTGTTTTAGAGGGCACGTTGTCTGATCAATTTTATATGTTTCATGCGTATTTGAAAAGATGTACTCTTCATTGGTAAGGTATAAAACATTTATACATTTGTCTTGTAAATTATATTGTGTATTCACAATATATTTATTTGTCCTGTACAGTAACTGTTAAATACTAGCATTTCTCACACACCAAAACTAGTATTCTTGTACTGTATCTCGCATTTTTGCTGTTTATATTTTATGACAGTCGTAACATATATACTGACATACATTACTGTCATACTCTGATTGTAGATTTCAATTTTCATTATTATAAAAGAACTGTTTATGTTCCACGAGGTACAGTTTTCTTTATAATCTACTTTGGATGAAATTTATATATTCACCTGGTTAATCTTTTCCCATTTTTTATTGTTGTGATTTCTGTATTACGTTATTATATTCAATACATTGTTGGAATTTTAAAGCTATGAGGATATTTTATTTTTAATAAAAGGTAAGTCATTTATGTTTTCAGTAAAAATAAAGACCAGTCACTAGGGATAAAACATGACAATACTGAGAAAATTCTGGCTTCATAGAGTTTAAATTCTGGTGGAAATGTCTGTCTTCACATACATTTTGGCTTCTGCTTTTAAATTTTCTTTATTCTTTCCATTTTTCCTATAAGGATTATACTTTGTCTGCATTTGTCAGCTTCTTGATTTAAATGATATTCACACTGTTTTTATTTTCATCAAAAGTTACATTTAACTTTTAGATGATCTTTTATCATGTGGTTTTCTAATTGCAGATGATCCCTCACTGACAGTGGTTTGACTTACAGTTTTTTCACTTGTAAAAGCTGTGCACAGTCAGTACATTCTTTCACTGGAGATGGGTTTCGGTCTGGATACACTCATCATAAGCTGAAAATATTAAAAGACAAAAATGTACTTTAATATTTTCACTAAAAGTAGTCTGTATAAATATTAATTTCTTTGAATTCCTGATTCTGAAAAAGATTGTTTATTATGTATTTAATGTCTTAGATTGTCCCCTCTTTTCAATTTTGTATGTAGTCTTGGGGTTAAAAATGATCATTCTTTATATTTTCTTCCAATTTTGCAAGTAGGTTTATAAAAGTTATCTAAATCTGATTGCATTCAGTATATATTCACTTGATAAATATATGCTGAATATATAAATCCAGTATGTATAAATATACTGATAAATATAACTCAGTATATATTTATTTGATATACTGGTACACTAAAGACCAGTCACTAGGGATAAAACATGACAATACTGAGAAAATTCTGGCTTCATAGAGTTTAAATTTGGGTGGAAATGATAACTAATAAATATGTAAGCATTAAATAAACAAGATAGTTCTAGCTAATGGTTACTGCAATGAAGGAGAAAACAGAATAACGAAATGAAAGAGCTACAATATCATTAGCTTGGGTGACTGAGGAAGTCTATTTGAGGAGATGGTAGCTGAGCAGTTACTTGAAAGATCAGATAGAGCTAGTCATCTGTAGATCTGGAGAAGGACTTTCAGGAAGGAGAATAAAGGACAGTTTAGTATAATAGACGAAGGATGGGGGTGAGAAAAGACAGAAGAGAAAAAGAGAGAGAGAAGGAGAAAGAAAGAGAAGGGGTGGGGCAGAGAGGAAGTGGGGAGAAGGAAAGAACAATGAGGCAAAATCACACTGAGATGTGAAGATGGTGGGCCACATCTTTGGTATAGCTTGTCAATGCCACGTTGAGCAACAAGGATCTTGATCTCTGAGGAGCAGTGTTGTGTATTTCAAGAGATATGTTATACAAATGTTGACTATACTTAATAAAATGTATTCTTGAAAATCATTGAGTAGATTTGAGTGTGCTTAGTTCAAAAATTAATAAGTATATGAGGTGTTACACATTAACTTGCTTAATTGAGACATTCTACTATATATGCATTTCAAAACATCATATTGTTCATAATAAACATAATTTTGTCCATTTTGTCCAAATTTCTTAAAAAGAAGGAGAAATTAAGACAAATAAAATATAAGGGTGTTCATTTCTAATAGTCCTAGCCTACAAAAAATGCTGGGAGTACTGACTGAGGTTGACTTAAAGGACATTAGAGCAACTCAAAGTCATAAGGACATAAAGATCTGTTAAAGACAAGTATGTAGTACATAGATAAATTTGAAAGCTAGCATTATTGCAGTTTGGGTTTGTGATTCTTCTTTTTCTTCCCATGGGATTTTAAAGACTTCAATACCCCACTTTCAATAATGGATAGAATATCTAGACAGATGATCAATAAAATAGAGCATTTAAAATAGCATTATAAACCAAGTAAGTCTAACACATATACAGAACACCCAACCCAACAGAAGCAGAACACACATTCTTCTCAAGTGCTCATGGATTCTCCATTCTCTAGGATAGACCATATATGTTAGGCTGTACAACAATTCTCACTTAACTTAAAAACACAATTATAAGAAGTGCCTTCTGTAAGCACAATAATAGAAGAAAAACTGGGAAATTCACAAGAATGTGGAAATTAAACAATACATTCAAACAATCAATGAGTCAGAGCAGAAATCACTAGGGGAATTAAAAAATACTTTAAGATAAATAAAAATGAAAACTCCACATATGAGATGCAGCAAAATTAGTGCTCAGAGGGGAAATTTTTAGCTGTAAATGCCCATATTAAAAAAGAAAGATCTAAAATCAGAAATCTGACTCTATATCTTAAGGAGTTAGAAAAAGAAGAACAAACCAAAACCCTATTCAGTAGAAAAATGAAAGAATAAATACTAGAGAAGAGATAAATGAAACAGAATAAACAACAGAGAGCATTAACAAAACCAAAAATTGCCTATCTGAAAAGGTAAAAATATTGACAAACCTTTAGCTAGATTGACTAAGAAAAAAAGAAAAAAGACATAAATAACTAAAATCAGAAATGAAAGTGAGAATATTACTACTAATCCTATAGCAATTAAAATAAGAATACTATAAACAATTGTACAACAACAGATTACATAAACTAGATAAAATGACAAGTTCCTAGAAACACACAAAGTACCAATACAGATGCAAGAGAAATAGAAAATCTCAAGGTACCTATGATAAGCAAAGAGGTTGAATCAGTAAATCAAAATCAGTATTCAAAAATCTCTCCAAAATAAAAAGTCCAGGACTTAACAAAACAATAGAAAGCTGATCTAACAGCACATTAAAAGCATTATACACTATACAAAATGGGATTTATTCCAAAAATGCAAGGGAGATTCACCATAAGAAAAGATTAATCAGTGTGACATATTGTATTAGACTGAAAAAAAATTATTTCGATGGGTACATAAAAAGCCTTTCACAAAATTCAACACCATTTCATGATCAAAAAAAAAAAAAATTCAGCAAACTGGCAGTAAGGAAGAATGTCTTCAATTTGACAAAGGGCGTGTATCAAAAACCACAACTAACATCACACTCAACAGTGAAAAACTGAGATCTTCTCCCTAGATCAGAAATGAGTCAAAGATGTCTACGATTGCTGCTACTATTCATCATTTTACTGGAAGTCCTAGCCAGAGCAATTAGGCAAGAAAAAGAAAAATACATCCAAATTTGAAAGGAAGAAGTAAAACTGTATTTACAGATGGTATGATCTACATCCCAAAGAAGACACACACAGAGTACTAGAACAAATAAATGAAATCAGCAAAACACAAAAGTCAGTTGTTTTTCTATACACCATCAATGAATCTAAAAAGAATATTAAGAAAATAATTGATAATAGCATCCAAAAGAATAAAATACTTAGGAATAAAATTAACCAGGCAAGCAAAATACATACACTAAAAAGTACATACAAATCATCACTAAAAGAAATTTTAACAGACCTAATTAAATGGAAAAATATGAATTTCATATATGAGAAAACTTAATAATAAGATGACAATACATGTAAATTTGATGAACCCCCTATCAAAATTCTAATAGCCATTTTTGTAGAAATAGAAAAGCAGATCTTCAAATTTATATGGAATTGCAAGGAGTCTCAGATAATCAAAATAATGTTGAAAAAGAAAACATTGGTAGATTCACGCTTCTTGATTTTAAAACTTACTACCAAACTATAGTAACCAAAACTATGAGGTTCAGAAATAAAACAAACATCTATGACCAGCTGATTTTTCACAAGGAATATAGAATAGTCCCTTCAAAAACTAGTGCTGAGACAACCAGATAATGACATGGAAAAGAATGATGCTAGATCCCTACCTCACTCCATCTACAAAAATGAACTCTAGATGGTCCCTAGATAGTTTCAGCCAACATACTTTCTCCCTTATCTTCTTCTTGACTGTAGCTCTCAGAATAATTGATGTGCTGGGAATGCAACACCCTTTAAGAAGAAGGAGCTACCTGAAACAGCCCAGCCCAGCTGCGTTTCTTTCCCTCCTAGGGAATGTAAGTAACATCCTGCCTTAGGGAGGAACTGTGGGAGACATCCCAGGCTTTGTTCCTCTCTCACTTGGAAGCAGGATGTCCTTGAATGATTTACCTAGTGCTTCCTGTAGCCCCTGAGATATATATAAAAAGCAGGTGCCTTCTGAGGATCCTCAGCTGTGGCACAAGTGGGGCATGCAGAGGCAAGGCGCTGTCCACCTTGGGCAGCTTCAGAGAACTAGCTTGCAGTGGACCCTAAGTTTCCTTCTTCTTTACTGCCTAACTGTAAGTAATAAAACATTTCATGAGCATATTGCACGTGAGTGTATTCTGTCTCCCTGGACTCGGGCAAAACTGCAGCCCAAAATGCAATGGGCAGAAGTGTCTGGACTGTTACTCCTAATGTTTGGCATAGTGACAATCTTTGCTATCCTCCACACAGTGGGACTCCTCTTTTGGTCATTAGTGAACCTTCTTTACAAGCTTAAATGAGTTAAAACTACATAACTATTAGAAGATATAGGAATGAATCTTTATTCCTGTGAATCTTATGACCTCAAATTTGGCACTGGATCCTTAGATTTCACACCAAAAGTACAAAAGAAAAAAATAGATAAATTGGACACCCCCCAAATGGAAAACTTTTGTTCATCAAAGAACACAGTTAACTGACTGAAAGGCAACCTAAAGAATGGGACGTGAAGGCTACGTTAACCAGTTGGATCAGAGTATTTCTAAATGTATATGAAAACACCACACTGTACCCCATGATTGCATTAATGTACACAGCTATGATTTAATAAAAAATCTTTAAAAAAAAAAAAGAATGGGGAGAAAATATTTGCAAATCATAAAGGGCTAATATCCATATTATACAAAGAACTCCTACAATGAGGAAGTAAAAAGGCAATCTGATTTCAAAATGAATATAGGGATCAAATAGGTATTTCTTTAAATGACCAGCAAGCACACAAGAAGAGGTTCAGCATTTTTAACACTGTTGATCATTAAGAAAATGCAAATCAAAACCACAGTGATGTATGGGCATAACTTTACAGTCATTGGGATGACTACAATTTTAAAAATGTTTGGGATGACTATAATTTTTCAAATGGACACAAAAGTAGCATGTGTTGGCATAGGTATGGAGAAATTTGAACTCTAGCAGATTGCTAGCTGAACGTAACATAATGCAGCCACTGTGGGATACAGCTTGGCAGTTCCTCAAAAAGTACACATAGATAGTTAAACACAAGCATATGGATCATAGTTACCATATGGTTCAGCAATTCTATTTCTAGAGTATATATCCAGGAGAAATGAAAATGTGCATTCACATTGAAACTGCTACACAAATATGTAGAATAGCATTATTTATAATAGCTGCTACAGACAAAGGTGGAAACAACTCCAATGTCCATCAATGGATGAATGAATAAACAAACTGTAATATGTCTGTACAATGAAACAGCACTCAACTATGAAAAGAAAGGCAGTACTGACATATGTTACCCTACAGGTGAGCCTCAGACACCTTGTGCAAAGTGAAGGAAGCTGGACACAAAAGGTCACCCAGTGTCCCACATACACGTATGATTCCTTTCCCATAAACATCCAGAGGAGACAAATCCATAGAGACAGAAAGCAGATTGATGGCTATCAGGAGTGGGGGTGGGAAGAGTAAAATGGGGAGTCCTTATTTAATTGGCAAAAGAGATTTTCTTCTGGAATGATGAAAAATTTTGAAGCTACCGAGAGGTGGTGGTGGTTACTTAGCATCGTGAATACACTAAATGCCACCGAATTGAACACTTTTACATGGTTAGCTGTAGTTATGTGAACTTTACCTTGATTTTTAAAGTATATACACAAGTTTATTGTTAACACTTTATAGTTCTTAAGGTCAGAAGTCCAAAATCACTCTCATCCGTGTCAGAAAACCTGGTTCCTTCTGGAGGGTCTGAGGAAAAAATCTATTTCTTTTTGTCTTGTATAGCTGCTGGGCACTGCCTGCATCTTGGCTTATAACCCCTTCCTCACATCACTCCACCCTCTTGCTTTCATTGTCACATCTCCTACTATGCTCTTGAATTCTGATTCTGCTGCTACCCTCTTATTAAGGATCCTTGCAACTACATGAGGTCCACCTGGATAATCCAGGATAATCTCCCCATCTCAAAATCTTTAATCACATCTGCAAAGTTACTTTTACCACATAAAGTAACATATTCTCATGTTCCAAGGACAAGGAGATGGACCTCTATGGCAAACCATTACTTGGCCTACCACGAGGTCTAAAGATGTAAACGTGGGAGTCTTTTGCATATGGATGGCTGTTAAGACATAGGAGCAGAGTATGAATACCCA
The DNA here is from genome assembly GCF_000181295.1 of Otolemur garnettii. Classification (NCBI taxonomy): domain Eukaryota; kingdom Metazoa; phylum Chordata; class Mammalia; order Primates; family Galagidae; genus Otolemur; species Otolemur garnettii. The sequence goes on from NW_003852454.1 coordinate 4,194,019, forward strand.
GCACTTTCTTTTATCTCCTGACGTCCTTGTTACTTTTGATCCACTCCTTTGTAAAAGATAGAGACATAGTGGTTATATTGTCTAATTCCTTTAGTACATGAGCATAAAATTCTTTTCCTTGAGAAGACATGCAAACATTGCTCTATTCTTTTTGTGTCACATATTGCAGAAAAAGATAAAGACAAACTCAAAAAAAAATTGTATTCACTGTAGGCAGGAAAATTGATTGAATGGGTTAGGCATGGATGCCTCCAGTTCTCTTTTCCAAATGTTTGCCAACACACACACGGCTATGAATGGCTTGTTTAGTTAATGACACATGACATGGAAGACCCAGGTATTTTTGTTCAGCAGAAAAGTTCCTTCATTTATTTATCAAATAAAATTGTTTTAGCATCTACTTTACAACAGCAGTAAACAAGAAAGATGAAGTCCTTGCAGCCATGGAACTCACATTTAAGTGGGGATGAAAATTAATATATAATTATATAATTTCAAGTAGGGATGGAAACAAATAGTGAAGGGAACAGAAAAGATTGGAAAGCAAGAGTAATGAGAGCAGAGGCTGACCCTAACCCTAACCCTAACCCCAAACTATTGAGACCCCAGTATTAGGCTGGAAGTGCTAGTGGTGGACACAGTGGGCTTCTTGAACATAATAACTGGATTTGTGATTATTGATGATCTATTTATGTACATTTTTTTCTTATTTATGTTCTTAAATTTAATCCTTACCTTCTGTTCTTCATATCTATAATCTTCTTACTCATTATTTTCATTTATTTAACAAACACAATATTTACCATATACCAAGGCCTGGCGTAAGCTCTCTATATCAATAATAATTGATTTGATTTCGATATCATAAACCCCTATGAGCCCCGTTTTACAGTTGAGAACACTGAGGCACAGAGGTTATGCGTTATACTATCCCAATGCTACACTGCTAGTACAAATGGAGTCAGTTTGAACCCTCCATCTTCAGAGCCTATACACTCTTGATTCTGATCTCAGTTACTTCTCCACTCATTGTCATGTCCATTTTTTCTCACCATTCTAGAAAGAAAAAAACAAAAGAAACTAGTTTGCAATTAATATCGTTGATTCAGTTTTCTGCATCACCAATTTTGGTGTTTCCTGTCCTCACTAACAATTAGATTCTTCATTTGTACACATATGTTTAGTTTCTTCACTGTCCTTATTATTCTTTCAGGCTATTTCTTCCTCATAGCATTTTATTTCTGTTTTGTGGAAGTCAAGACTTCATGCATCCATCAGAGGATTTTTTTTTTTTTTTTGAGACAGAGTTCCACTATGTCGCCCTCAGTAGAGTTCTGTGGCATCACAACTCACAGCAACTTCAAACTCTTGGGCTTAAGCAATTCTCTTGCCTCAGCCTCCCAAGTAGCTGGAATTACAGGCACCCATCACAACACCTGGCTATTTTTTGGTTGCAGTTGTTATTGTTTAGCTGGCCCAGGCCAGGTTCGAACCCGCCAGCCCTGGTGATTGTGGCTGGAGTCCTAACCACTCAGGTATGGGCACTGAGCCCCATCAGACGATTTTAAGAAGTTCCATGGTGTTTCCTTCCACATCACTTGCTATGTAATCTTTTTAATGTGTTCCATCTTGGGGTTTTCCTGCCTTCCACTCTTCAAATGAGAAGAGATGTGTCTTGGTACAGTGTTCACCAGCATGTGTGCATGGCTCCCTTCACCCAATTGCTGTCCACTTTGGGTTTTTTAATTTTAATTACTTTATTTTTATTTCAGATTAATGTGGGGAGTACAAACAGTTATATTTCATAGCTTGCATCTGTAAGGTTAAATTCCAGTTTGTGGGGATTGTGTCCCCCACACAGGTAGTGTGCCATACACCTGTGCAATACACTTGTTAGGTGGGAATCTACCCAATCCCTGTACCCTGCCCACCTTCTCCCTACTTGAATTTCTTTGAGTTTTTCTCCCATGTGAGAATATAGATGTTACAAATTTGACAAAGGGCTGATAACCAGAATCTACAAAGAACTCACGCAACTCAACAACAAAAAAAATCAAATAACCCCATTAAAAAGTCTACAAGAGAGACAAACAAGAACATTTCTCACAAAGATACACTAATGGCCAACTAATAACACATGAAAAAATGCTCATCAGTCATGGTATATGTATACCATGGACTACTTATTCAGCCATAGAAAATATGGGGAGCTTATGTATCTTTTGCAAGAACCTGGGTGGAATTGGAGACCATTCTCCTAAGTCAAGTGTCACAAGAATGGAAAAACAAACATCACATGCATCCAGTACTAAATTGGAACTAGTAGATTAACACCCACTTTGATTTGGCCAAAATCTCCTTCCGAGCTATACAGCTAGAAGGCAAGCACATATGCTCTGGACCCAGAGCTCCAGAGTCTAGCACAAAGAAGTTCACCTGGTACATTCCTACTGCAGAAATGCCCTTCTTCAATTCTCTGACTCATGGAGACTCTAAAATGATGACATGGCCCCAGATTAACTCCAGCATGCAGAGCTGTTAGTTTTTCCTACCACAAAACTCTACTCCCTGAGACAATATCTTCCATGTAATAATGTCCACATCCACCATTGAAGTTTCATTGTCTCATAGGACATAGAAAGCAAAATTATGAGGTGGGACAAGAAGGGATCCAGATTCTGAGCATCTCAAAGAACAAACAGGAGAAGTGACGGGACTGGCATTTAGCTGGTGGGGTCCTGTTCCTATTGTGCACAGCAGTTCCTACTTTGAACTGGTGCCTGTGTGGTCATGACCATTAAATATTTTTAAAATGACCTCTGGGTAGAAACACATTCTACAGGAAATCAAGCTTCCTTTGTTTGCATTGGCAAAGCATATGTTGGCCCCCAACTGCAGTTCTCGTTTTAGTTTTATGGGCCTTGTAATTTTTTGTGGGCACTCCCACAGATTCTGGTAGTACGTTGACTGTCATCTTGGTGGTTGATGTGGTTCATTCAGTCTTCAAATACTAATTAAGAAACTGCTATGTGCCAAGCACTCTTCTAGGCCCTGGAGCTACAATTCTAAGACACAAATCCATGATTCTCTTCCCGTAAACTTTCATCTTTTCTCATGTCTTCATAGTTGGAATACAGAAAACTTTCCAAGACTACTATCCAGAAATCATTTTAAACTAGAAAATGATAATGCTCTTCTAATGAGAATCACAAGCAAAGCAGTGTGGAAAATAAATAGAAAGGTCATCGGGCTGAAAATCAGATGGCTAAAGTTCTCAATCTTCTTTTGCCATTAGTATTTGAGGACTTTGTGTGAATTTAACCCTTGAGGTCTCAGTTCCTATGTGTAAAATGACTACGTTGGACCAGATTCTCTGCAAGGCCCCTTCTAGCCATAAAATTGTATGTTCTCAAGATAAATGCCCTTCCCATGGAAGTGGATATCTCAAAGGCCATTTTTTTATCAGTAGATCTCCAACCTTATGTTTATCAATACAGTAGTCTGATTCTCCTGACTCTTTTTATACCATTTCTAATAAGAAATGTACCAACCATATGTGAAACACATGGGGTCTGTCCAAAGGCCATGAAAAACACATAAATTTCACAAGTGAAAGATGCAAAACATATGTTGACACATCTCAAATCCACATGTACATTTTGGTTACGATTTAATGGTACTTAATTTTGAGGGTTATTCAGAAATCTGCTTAAGATACTCCTATAGAAATGGCTTTGAGATGGGGTCCAAGAAGTCCTTGTGTAAAAAAAAATAAAAATAAAAAATTAAGTTTCTCTAAAGTTCTTGAGATGGCCAGGGAAATGGAGTCTTCTGAAGTTGGTCAGAGTTGGGCATTTGACACCTCTCAGCATCTTGATAAAGTCACAATAAAGCAGAAAGCTCAGTGAATATCACACTTGGGGAACTACAGGCTCACCTATGAACTCACAGGGAAAAGACACAGCTGGTCCATCTGCTTCGGCCATCAGCCCCAATCTGAGGCCCTCCTTCAGAGCTCTGCATGTGCTGACCACACAAATGTAAGTTCATGCCCTTCTTGCTGCCTGCTGAATGTCTCCTCACTCCTCAGGGCTCCACTCAGACTTCGCCTCCTCCATGCACCCTCCCTCATCTCTCTTCACAAATGGACCATGTCTCCATCTCTTCTCTTACTTTTTCCCTCTCTCTCATTCTACATCTATGACTGGATCTTTCCTGCTAAACAGCATTGTTTATTTTTCTATTGAGTAATAATTATTGAATAGGAAGTGTGCTTTTAGGATCTGTGGAATTCATGGTGCCTAATAATATGTCCAGCATATTTGTTGATGAATCTGTGTCCATGAATGAATGTCTATTGACACTGAAAGTCAGATTCAGTTGGACCTTTGACCTTGGAGGTTCAACAGGAGCAGCCAAAGTCAACATCCTCTACTAGAACTGAAACCTCAGCTTTGTGAACTTGCCATGACAGAAGAATTCAAACTCTATTTGAAAGGAAAGTATAGTCAGTCAAGAAAAGCATAATGAGCCTGGCACGGTGGATCAAGCCCATAATCCTAGAACTCTGGGATGTTCAGGTGGTGGATCACTTGGGCTCAGGAGTTTGAGACCACCCTGAGCAAGAGCAAGACCCCATCTCTACTAAAAATAGAAAAACCAGCTAGGCATAGTGGCAGGCACCTGTAGTCCCAGCTACTTGGGAGGCTGAGGCAAGAGGATTGCTTGAACCCAGAAGTTTGAGGTTGCTGTGAGCTATAATGCCATAGCACTCTACCCAGGACAACAGAGTAAGACTGTGCCCCCCCACAAAAAAAGAAGGAAAGAAAGAAAAAGCTTTCCTGCTAAGGTGTCCACAACATCCTGTACCCAGGGGAGTTTATAAAAGGCTGCCCTCAAGTTGCTTACTATCAAAGTTAGGAAAAAATGGAAGGTCAACTTTTAGTTCTTCCTAACTTTAACAGTAAGCAACTTGAGGGCAGCCTCTTATAAACTTCCCCCGTGCAGAATGGTGTACATACACTACGAGGGTGTTCAGCATGCCCCTTGGGTGAAGAGCTCAACTACAACTTGAACTTTACCTTAGAGAGAAAACAATGTAACTGTAATTTATACCCTCATACTAATCTGAAATATTAAAAAAAGTTAGGAAGAAAGCTATCAGTTCATGATACACAGGATATAAGACCATCATAAGCCAATGATCACTGAGATACAGCTCTGGGATAGTGGAGACAGGGGAGACTAATGGTCTGTCCAGTCAGGACCAGTCATCAGCAAAGCCAGGAAGCCATCAAACCTCCATGTTGCAGAGGCTCCCATCGGTCTCTGAAAACTGCATTGCCCAATCCAGTGGCCACAGTGGGCTATAAAGCATTTGAAACACTCTCAGCTAAACCAGGATGTGCCACAAATGCAAAATGCACAAGTCCTGAAGACATAATCCAGAAGAAAAAAAGACCAAAAAACTCATATACTTTTATGTTGATTACATACTAAAATATAAAATGATAACATTTCAGTTATATTGAGTAAAATAAAATACATCCAAATTATATTCACTTGTTTCTTTTAATTTTTCGGAAAGTAGGTAATAGAAATCTGTAAGTTGTACACGTGGTTTATACTTCTAGTAGACAACACCTTTCTCAAATATTCTTTTCCCTGCAGTCCCAGGTACTATCACCTCATCTACTAGTTATGTTTGGTCTTGGGGGACAGACCAGGAAGCTCTTGAAGGATCACATATTTCAAGATCCAGCGGCACATGCTCTTGAGGTAAATGGACATATATTCACGCAGGCAAGAGGCCTCAGCCAGTTGCCCAAAGGACATCATGTCAACCACCACTGGTGTCTGTGTGGTTTCCTTCAGTTCTTTCATGGCTGGGAGAAAATTACAGTGTGGGATTGATACTTTCACAAGCTAGTAGTGATAAGAGCAAGCTTCCCAGGCTGAAGGCAATAAACTCAAAAGTCTACAACAGCCAGGCAGGTAACATAAACAACTAAAGCAAGCCAATATTTTCTTTCCATATAGTCGTGCTTTGTCTGGATATTAAACACATAGGAATTTTCTTCACTTCCCCAAAGAAATATCCTCGCTTCCTTTTCTTTTTGTTTTGGAAATTTACGATATTCTTGGCCAATCTTTCATTTTTCTGCTTTTGCTATAAAAAAAGAAATCTCACTCAACTTTTAACTCAATTCAGGTTTAAAAAAAAATAGCGCAAACAATGATAAATTATAGCTGACACTTGCCTCAGTGTTGGAGCTCAGTGGGGAGCTGTGGGGACTATGGAGAAGTGGGGAACCCAGGTCCCACCCTCAGCAGCAGGAGCCGGACACAGAGCCAGCCAGTAGGTGCCAAGTGGCAACATGGGCCCCCTGCGGCCAGATCTGATTTTTCAAGAGCGGCCAGAAATCTGGATATTTATGTAAAATCTCCTAATTTTCAAGTGTTGCCAACTAATTCAAAATGTTTTTAAAACACAGTGTAAGCCAGGATACGACGATCTAAGCAAAACGTCTGCAGACCAAACTAGGTCTGGCTCTTGGGCCACAAGTTTGTGATCACTGGTCCAAAGTTACACATTATCTGCCTCATAGGGGAAAAAAGAGAGTGAGACAAGGAAAAGAAAATTTATATTTTTTGAACACTTACTGTATGCCTGGAACTTCACCTCTTTTCCCTTGTTTAATCATCCCAGTGACCTAAGAAGTATCACCTGCCTTCTTTTTGCAACTGAAGAAATAGAAATTAATTTAAGTGATTTGTTTAAGATAACTCAACTAGAAGCTTCCAGACTGGGGGGAGGTTGTCTATTTCTCATTCTCTAAATATATCTTCATTCCTGTGCTCCTTGGTCTCCAGCTTGGGGGACCTTCCCAGCTACCTGCTGAGTCCTTCCCTGACCACCCACGTCCTCACCTGCCTGCTCAGATCCCCTAAGTGCCCATTCCCTGGATGCATTCTTGGCAATCAGAATTTGAGCTTGTCTTCATCATGTCTCCCCAAGCAGGCAGGGACTAGGACCAATGTTTCTGAACCCTCAGCATGAAGCCTGAGAACTTTCACTCAATCTAGGCATAATATGTGCCTGTTGGCTAGAAGATACATCTTCTGGTTTGCCCACCCCCAACTGGCCCCTTTGTGACATGCTCTGTTCATATCCTTCATCCCGCTTCCCTTGGATTGTTCATGTCTATTCTTTATCACAATGCTGATTAAAGGAGCCACAGGACATGAGAATAGTGTTGAAGAAAAAGTAGCTTAAAGACTAGCACTTACAAGCCTTTATTTGCCTGACAGGCACCAGACCGCAGAGGGAATCAGGGCTAGACCAGGCTTACCCAAGACTGATGTCACTGTGCTGAATGGAGAGTCCAGCCCTGCAGACCAGTGGGAAATAAGATGGGGAATCCCTGCAGGCTCCCCTCTGCCCAACTTCTTCCGCTTTCCCTAACATTCCCAGAGTGTCTCTATTCCTTTCTTCAGCACAGTGAATTTCTCTTAGGCTATTCTCTTCTCAGTCTCCATCAGACAAAGTGGCTTCAAGCTCAGAGAAGGTTCTCCTTTCCTCCTCCAGACTAGGTTGTCAGCTACCCACTCTTACCGGAGGGACCTCTGGCAACCACTATGTGTCCCAGTAAGAGGAAGAAATGATAATAACCAGAATTGTGCATATTCGTGAAGCAATTTTCTGGTCACAAAACATGTTCAGGCCAGGCTCGGGTGGCTCATGCCTGTAATCCTAGCACTCTGGGAGGCTGAGGTAGGTGAATTGCCTGAGCTCAGGAGTTAGAGACCAGCCTGAGCAAGAGCAAGACCCTATCTCTATTGAAAAGAGAAAAACTAGCTGGGCATTGTGGTGGGTACCTGTAGTCCTAGCTACTTGGGAGGCTGAGGCAAGGGGATCACTTAAGCCCAAAAGTTTGAGGTTGCCGAGGTGAACTATGACACCACAGCACTCTACCCAGTGCACAGAGTGAGACTCTGTCCAAAAAAAAAAAAAAGTTATATCCCTTATTTTGTTTGACATCTACAATAGCCCAGTAATTAGTGAGCAGGTATCATTATGCCCATTTTACAGATGAGGAAACTGTGGTTAAGTGACTTGCCTACATCATAACAGCACTGACCCCTGAGCACAGTCTTCTGAACCTTTAAGTAGTGTTCTTTGGCTTTTTTTTCTTACATAATAATTTTTATTCTTCCAACTTGAAAGCTTCTACCTCTCTAAAATTGGAAACATTTTAAAATGTTGAAGGAAGAAAATAAGTAATGATTGAAATCTTAAACTCAAAGTATCTATACTAATACTTTGATGTATTTTCTTCCCTTCTTATCTGTATTTTTAACACAAAAAGTTTTTTAAAAAACATTTAACAGCAAGAATAAAAAGCACACGATTTATATATGTAGTTTGCATTATTTTTAGACTTGACATTATGTTAGAAGAATTTACCATATTATTAAATACTAGATGAAAATATGATTTTTTAATATTTGCAAATATTCCATTCAACATAAGAGCCAACTTCTGTTTTAACATACAGGTATTTTCCTTAATTCTGCAGTTAAAAATAATATTGTGATAAACATCCTATGGCTAAATTTTGCTCCACATCTCTGAATGGTGAAAAATTTCCTTAGGATATATAGTGAAGCAAGCAAGAAATCACCACGCATTCCCGGACAATGAGCTCAAGCATCTGAGACATGCGGGGCACTGAGGATGCAGGGAGCAAACCTCTAAGTACCATTTTCTAGGAAGCCATCTCTTCACTTCTGCAACCAAACTATTTCCCACATCTGATTGTGCCCTACTGTCTCTGCTCTAGCTCAGGGGACTTCTAATGTTGTCCCCCAAATGGTGTGTCCTTAGTCTTTCCTTCCCCCAATTCATCCTCTACATGACAGCCTGGATGAGCTCTCTAGGTTGAATCTAAGCCATTCTGTAAAAGGAAACCCTTCACTAAATTCCCATAGCTTTCCAGGAGTGAAAAACAAAAAACCCAGCCTGCTTACCCTCTGACACTGTAAAGTAAGAATCAAAAGCAGGTTCTGGTACATGGCACGCACACAATAAATGCCCCTTCCACACTTGTTTCTATGCTGCTCACCCTGTAGACCAATTGGTGCTAAATAAATGCTTTGAATGGTTTTTTTTCCTTCCCATGAGGCTGGAAGTTCCTAGACCACAGAGTCCTCATTCTGTCTCTCTCCAGCCCCACTATGGCTTCCAGCACAGCCCTCTTCCTTTGGAAGGAGGATTTTATGGACTTTTAGATGAAGTGATTATTTATTCTGGGAAAGAAGTGAGGACCTAAATCAAGCCATTCTCCAAGGAAAACCCTGCTCAGAGAACCTAAGAAATTGCTATGGCTTAAGCCGGCATTGTCATCAAAATTTGGAAAATTTATTAAAAATACAGTTTGAAAACTATTACCCCTCTATTCCAGGATAATCCTCCTCCCACTTCCCATGCTTTTGGTGATTTTTCAGCTTTGCCTGGGGCCACCTGAGTTCTAAAGGCTTAGGCAGGAGAGTCTGATGAATTCAGATGTGCTTAGAGCAACCCACAGAACTTTCTTAAATGGAAAACAAAACAAAAAAGTAAACAAGCAATGCTGAAGATGCTCCAAGTAGCAAGGCAGAGGAAGGTATCTTGCTTAGAAAGAAATCCAGCCTTACCTTTGTGTGATGTTTTCTCTGCACCAGATGCTCCACCAGCACATCAGCAAGATTTCTGATGTGACAGTGATGACAGTTTATTTAGGAGTCACATCTCCTCTCTTACTGGGTTCTTACAACCTGTGAGGTAGCTGGGGCAGGCAGTATCATACCTACAAAGTCCATACAAGAATCCCGAGGTTCAGAGCATGTTAGTAGCATGGCCACAGCTTTGGAATTGATGAGGTCAAGTCAGACTGCACCCAGCCAATGGGCACTTCCGTGAGACATCCTGGTCTTGTGGAGATGTCTCTCTTTCTTTGCCTCCAGCTCTGCCCCTTTAGATGGTGAAGAATCTTTTCTCCATTGGCCCTCCTCGAAAAGCCACATGATGATAGGATAAATCTCTTAAGATTTTTGGAAGGCAGAGCTGAAGGGTTCCCTGGCCGCCTTCTGCACTGCAATCCCCACCATCACCTCATGCTAAAACTTTTTTCCAAAATACTCCAATTCATCCCCACCTTCCATATGTGGACTGTGAAGTTGCTTTCTCTTCACTCTAAACCCTGCTCACTGCTGTGATTCTGAGCCTTTCTCAAGGCCTGCTGCTCCCTTTCTGGAATTCCAGACTTTCACATCTTCAAAACATGCTACAAGTTCTACCACTTTCTCAAGTGTCCTCTCAGTAGACCAGCCTTCCCCAACTTCTGAGCGCTCCAGTGTCCTATGGGACTGGCCTCTGAAGTGTTAGTTGCCATTTATTAATACTGTAATGAGGGTGCTGTGTCTCTGTGAGTCCTGACACCTGCTTTGCTAACAAATTTCTTGGAGGTCAAAATTATGCCTTTAAGACCAAGCAGCTTACCACCAAGCATGGAGCAGGTACTCAAATGTCTTCACTGGATACATGGATTTGTGAGTGGGGGCCATGACAGCAGGTGTGATGATTGGGAGGGAGCCGGGCAGCCTGCCTGGCTGCAGAGGCTTAGGACCTGCACTTTCTCCTTTCTGAGGTCATGCTACTCATTCATATGATGACATGATTAGAAAGGATAATCTCGAATACTTCTTCAAACTCTATGCATCACTAAATATATAGGGTAGATGGGAAGTTTTCTGCTGGGGGACAAAATAATTTTAGAGGAAGGCTTAGTCATCACACTGAAGATCTGCTTTCTCACCAAGTGTTGATCATGCACACTGCAAGTCCATTGATTTTTTTTAAGCCCCCAGGCCCCACGACCATAATGAGATCCACACACTTGTCAGGTGCTGAAGTCATTTGGCCTTTGGCCTTCATCTCACCAGCCCCCAGCACTTGGGAGTTGGCCACAACTTTCACACACGTGTTCCCTCTTACCTAATCTTTCAAAAGGAAACACAGCATTATAACATTTAGAAAGAGGCAGGAAGAGAGAAAAAAAGGGGGAGTGGAGAAAACAGAACTTGAAAAATAGTTTTCCAACCAAGAAAAGAACATCAGACACATGGGTCATTAAAACCAACAGCCAATGTAAATTTGGAGGACTATTTTCATGAATGTCTGGGGTGCAGTGGTTACAACACATACCCCCCAGTCCTATCTGAACATAAATATAAGGTTTACAAGGGAAGCATATTTGTCAGGCACCAAAATGGTGGCAATTAAATTCATGGGGTATGTATGCATTACAGAAAAACCAGAATCCCCGCAGAGCAAGACCTTATAAAGTAGCTGATCGTCACCAACACCATAATTACTCATGAGCCCAAGGAATGCACGCCAGGCCTTCTCAGACTTGTCTAACATCAGGCAAGAAAACACCATAATTATATTTCAAATCTGAGGCCAACCCTAAAGACGTATGTTCAGAGAGAAATGTCTCAACTCTCTGTGCCCTCTGAGGTGAATTTGGGTACTAGGACTTGTTGCCTTAGAGAAAAAACAGTAAATCTTGTTCACGTTAAATTTAAAAAGAAAAATAATAAGGAAAGTATTCACAAATGTCAAATAAAGTTTTTTTCACTTAACTTCATGAAAAAGTCAAATGAAACTCTGAGAAAAGTATACATTGTCATCTAAATGCAAATTAACTTAATTAGTAAAATAGGTAAGTAGAAGGGAAAAGGCTTAGCTCCCATTATTACAGAACGTAGGATAATTTTATCAGAAACATCAAGATTTTCTCAACTGGATTCTATAAATACAGTATTGCAACATATTTTAATTACATTATTTATCTTGATTTTGACAATATCTAAGCAGTAAGCAGAGCACTGGTTAACCTAACATCATGTGAGGTAACATGACTTATCCAAGATCACACAGCCACTCACCAGTGGAGTTGATCCTCAAGTCTGAGCCCTCTGTGACCTAATCAAATATCCATTCCACTCTTCCTCATCAGCCCCTGGCACTGGATGCATGTTGATTTATTTCCTGCTTCTGTAAGCTGTTGGATATATGAGATTTAGATTCAGAACCAATTTTTCAGTGTTGAACCAAGCACTTTCACCTTCTTAATCCGGTCTTAATCTCAGAATTCTAAAAACTTCCCATAAAAAGAAATTATCTTAAAAAAAAAATTTGCCAGCATATTGTGTCAGCAGTCAAATCCTAAAATGCTGTTGCAGTGAGTCTGTAATAATAAAATAGCACAATAATTAAATCTTTAAAATCACCCCAGCCTGGGAATTGACAATGTAAACTATAGTTCCACCACTCATTAGTCATGTGGCCTTAAGCAAATGATTTAACCTCTCCTACCCACAGTTTCCCAATCCAGAAAATGAAACAGTACCTACTCACCCAGGACATGTAAAATTTCCTGCCAAGTAGCAAGTGATAATGATAGTTAGTCCTCTCTCTTCTTAAAACTTCACTTATTAAAATAGTGAGTATTTTTCTAGGTTCTCTGTGCTCAACACCATCTGATCATTGTACTGATTGATTTTTGATCCAGAATCTTTGTATGATTCATTCACACGTATTTACATCCAGTCACTGTTCTGAGCATTGGTCATATGGTAGAAAACAAAATGGGCAAAGCCTTGGGCATCTCAGAGCTTACCTTCAACAAACTGGACAGCTTCTTCGTTTTGGTCAATATTTCTCCATTGGGAGCGTGAGATGATTTAATCTACTTTTAAGAGGTAGATATTATACAATCACATGGGCAAATGCATTGGTAAGACCCAGAAGACTCACCTTGTGATTTGGCCTCACCAGATGCTCTCTTCCCAAAGGCAAAGACTAGATCCTTGGGAAATAGGTTCCCAATACACAGAAAGGTGTCAAGCACCTGCCTTGGGGTCCTCTGCAGCCACTGCATCAGTCTGCTCCAGAGGACTTGGTCACTTGGGTCATATCCTTACCGAATCCCAGGTAGTAGCCTCACCCACCATGCTAGAGAAGACTTGGAAGTGACTTGGTATCCCTTATAGTTTGCTCTAAAGTTGAGTTTATCCCTAAAAGTATCTCTGACTCAGTCTTCCTGTCTTTTTGTAAGATAAATTTCTAGCACATGAGAGATGATACCTGAAACCACCTCCAGAGGCCCAGACCCTCACCAGCTTCCTTTCCCTTCCCTCTCTGCCATGGAGCTTAATTCCAAGTGGCCATTCTGATCTAAATACACAGAAGGCCAGCCACATCTGCCAAAGTCACATGGCCTCTCACACTCCCCTGGGTCTTCTCCAGACTCTAGGCTCTGGCCATGGGTTCCTGGGGATAGGTGGTGCCAAGCAGGTTGTCAATGGAAGACAAATCACAAAAGCATCTGTGTGACTGCATAAGCAGGCCCAGCTTTTCATTTTTATTTCCCTTTTAGTAGCTCCTAACCAAATCATTCTCTAATTCTAAAAGGCCTCTGCAGGAATGCAGAGGATAGGACGGTGACTCAGAAGATGGTGGCGGCATCATCTGCTTTCCATTGTCGAGCATTTTTCACATGTTACTGGGTGAAACTAGCAATAAAGGGCACCAAATGCTAGAAATAGAGCAACAACAGATAAAGAAAGACAGAAAAAGAAAAAATATCTTATTTCCTCCGGAGAAATCTGCCTTGATGCAGGACCTTGGTGTTATAGGAAAAATCATTTTGCTTTGAACAGGTCTTTCTAACTCACTTGTCGGAAAGAATGTGCTGAGCAGAGAGGCCCCTCCTCCCACAAAACAGCTCTGCTGAAATCTGAACACTCTAAGTCCTCCTTGTTGACTTGTGAAAGAGATCTCTTTATATTCATTCGGGCTCTGTGTATGTCACGTGATACCAATACATTCCAACTGCTAAGATACAAGATTACTACTTAACCATAGAACAAACCAACAGGAATTTTAATCAAGACAATATCCAATAATGAATAAAGATGGAATGTTTTTGGAAGGATTCCAGAATACACATTTGGGAATTTTTAATCTTGCTCGTCTTTGAATCTGGCAAAAATATTTTAAACTTTCCTGACCGAGCCATTTCAGCCTGCATCTAGCAACTAGCTACTATCTAAGGTATTAAAGCATTTCATCTATATAGACATTGAATTTTCCAAATCTAGACCAGTAATTGATACCAGATTAACTGAAATAAGAATCAACAGACAAGTTCCTTTAAACACAGTTTTTAAGCTGCGTTATTTTATGATAGGAAAGATGAAAAGGAATCAAAATGATAGCAACCAGTGTGTAATAAGAATATTGCTATATTTTAGGATTTATTTTGTTTTAATGTTTGTATTCAAACCAGGTTTATTTGTAATTGTTTATCAAATTGCTTAGCCAAACCATACACAACTATTGGTAATAAACTTTTAGCATGAGTTTGAAAGTTATCAAAGTCAAATGGAAAAGAAACTTATTTATAACAGTGATGACAAGGATTCATAAGTTGCCTGAAATGCAAATTTTGGCAATATTTTCTTTGTTTTTGAAAGAGCTATGGTAGTGAGAAGGCAGTGGCTGAAAAAGGAGTTTGAAGGTGATGAGCTATTGGGGCTCTTTTTCCTGTTGGGTATTTTCCTCACCCACCCCACCCCAACTGCCATCACCAAATGGAAACAAGAAGATCTTCCTTCCGCAAGGCTGCCTTTGAGCATTGGTGTTTGGGTCTTGAAAGGAACCAAGTTATGGTTGGAAGAAAGATGCTAAAGGTGGAACACAGATTAAATGTGACAGGTTACACTACAGGAAAGGTATTTTTAAAGACCATGCTGCAGATCAAAGGCTGTGCTGCACTTATTTTTGTCTTCACACACCTACTAAACCTGCATTTCTGCTGATGAGTGAAATTCTAGCTCCTTGGCAATCCCAGGACCCTAAATTGATACATCATCCAGCAGCATTAAAATGTTGGTTTTGCATGATTAAAAGTGTGGGTGCACAGTTTCACTGAGAGGAATGAGAATTGTAGGCACTTAAAGTGAATCAAGACTAAACAACAAAAATGAGAAAAATGGCCTGTGCAATTGGCCTATTGGTCACCTCAGTATCCCAGATGGAGGCAAGATTGGAACTAAGGTCTGTGCTGAGGATTTTCCTGAGGGCTAGATGCTAGTCTCGGGGCAGGTTCTCTGGCATGCCCTGAGTAAACCTCTGATTTGGATAAAAAGGAAGGAAAAAGAGCTGAAAAAACATTCCTGAACCCATCTCAGTCAGACAGTAATTGATCAATGTCTGTCTGTTTTATCTCTTTTTTGCTTGCTTATTTGTTTGTTTTAAAAAAAAAAAAAAAAAGAATTAGTTTTGCATCACGTTACAATTATCCTGACCAAGAATTCCAAATAGAATCTTGCAAATACAGTGAAAGTTAAAAAGCAGAATAACTGCAAGACATAGAGCAAACTCATCCCAGAAAAGAATTTATAGTATCCCCAAAGAATAGGAGAAGCTAATAGAGTTATATATGTTTTAAGAGGTAGATATTACACAATCACGTGTGCACAATATAAAACAGAAGGTTTTTAATGATTGAAAAAGGAGGGGGGATAAGCTATTTGGTAGTAGCTTGGTGAACTTTGCCTGAACTTCCCTGTTTGGCAGGCTCTGGTGCGGACAGTCTAGGATGAGGCATTAGGGCTCACATCTGAGAAGTTGACATCAAGCAGACAGCAAGACATGATATCTTATTTTCCTGAGCCATGCTGACACAAATTGAACTCCCCTTATTATTTTCTTATGCCAGTAAAGTTGCACTTGGAATTTAAGCATTTTGTGTGCAGATGTTGAGGGCCAGTTTGGTTTAATTTAAATAATTTGCAGATTGCTTTAGTAGCATTCCAAAGATGGGAGTGTTCTTCATCTGAGTTCAATTTTATAAGCTTTGGTTTCTGATCTTCTGCAAGGTAAAACTGAAGCATTTTCAAAACCCCAGCGCTCAAAGATCCTGCTGTTGCCACGGCCACTGGCTTTGTTAAATAAAAAAAAAAGAAGAGGCCTCAGTGTTGTTTCTAATTTGCTCAACTTTTTACTTGGTTCTTCACTGAGGGAAAAACAATATGTGCCTTAGAAAGGATAGGGTGGGGGCTGGGAGGGATGCACTGAGACGTATTGGAATCAAAAATCAGACATAATGAGCTCTGATTTGTTATAAAATACTGGTTCCCGTCTCTCTGACTATAGAATCACTTGGCTTCCAATTTTTTCCGGGCCGTAGCAATTATGCATTTGCACTGTTTATGCAGCCTCCTTCCCCATCAGACGTTTCTTTCACTGATGTTTACTTACCCAGTTTTTCTACAGATTATATGTGCCCTCCCTGGAGCCCAGGCATAGATGCATGACTGTATTCCCATTTATATGAGAGTCAATTGCCTTCACTCTCCAGTGTAGGGTTTGTTTGCCCAGCTAGGCCCCACATACTAAACAATATGAGGGAATGCATCTTGGAAGAAAGTAAGATGTCAGTGTACATTACAACCCCCCTGGGGTAAGTGGAGAGCATTCATAAAGGACTAAAGAAATGTACTTTATAATGAAACGTACCTCATATAATTTATGACCCAATACTCAGAGATGAGTTTTTCTCTTTGGGAGTGTATGTCTGTATGTGAGAGAGAAAAGAGTGTGTGATTGTACTAAAATTCTTGGTAATAATCTGGGGAAAAAATGTTCTTTCCAGTTTGGGCGATGACCAAAAGCGATTTACATTGACCTCTGAGAATTCCCAAAGAGCATGTGAAGCCTCTGCCACTGTCTGCTGTGGTCAGTGGGCCAAATGTAGCCACAGCTTTGACCGTAGACACGGAGGGCTTTCCCTCCCTGCACAAAGGGGAGGGGAGGGTGAGAGACACTGGAAGAGATGAGTGGGGTGTGTGTGTGAACGCGTGCATGCATACACATGTATGTGCCGGTGTTGGAGGGTGAGTGGTCTATCCTCCTACCTCTGGGGCCGTCTTCCTCTGTGCTCTGCTCTCCAAATCAGCCCTCAGCAGCAATGTACTAAACTAAGTTGCAGGAGATAAAGACCCACAGTTGAAGAGTCATGAGTTCTCAGCATAGACTCTCTATTTTTCCTTTGGGTGGACAAGGAGAGTGGCTTTGACCAAATCCTTTTTTTTTTTTTTTAAATAAAAGAACATACCAATAAAACAAATCTTTTATATTAACTTCTATGTTGAGAAAATTTCATATGGGGCCTCAATCTGACCTTTTGGATAAGAATTGAGGTATCTCCCCTCCAAATGCAGCATAAGATTTTAGAGTTGGACGGGATCACAGACATAATCTGGTCTAAGCCCCTTGTCCTTTATAGATAAGAAACTCACACCCAAGAAGCCAATGTGACTCAGCCAAGGTCACATGACTGGTTAGTGGACAGCTAAGCCTGGGAACCAGGGCTCCAGATGTCCTGCCCAGTCCTCCCTCCTTCCATTCTGAGGGAATCCCACTGCACCCAAAAAGCTATCGCAAAAAGGAGGGACAGAGGACTCCTCTGTAAGTTCTTCCTTGCCAAAATCCCTGGGGCCAGAAAAGCTCAAACAAAGCCCCACCTATTCAGAGCCCCTGGCTGAAGTGAAGGACACAGAGCCCTGAAACCATCACGGCTCTCTCTCTCCCACTGCTGCCCTATGTCTTGGCTTGAGCTCCCCAGAAAGGTGACCCTGGGGAAAGGCTTATGGGCTATTCTTTTACTAAGGCTGCAATCCAAGGGGTCAGGAGTGGAGGGATATAGTCAGGAAAAGAGATGGTCCATGTAAGGGTGTGTTTTCAAGATGAAAGGGCCAGTTAAGCCTTTGCTCCATCCCTGGGCCTGCAAGCCCTAGAAGCCATGTAAACCATCTCTGGACTGTCCCTGATGGGGGAGGGAGGACAAATTTATCCACTGCATCCCACGTCCCTCAGGTCAAAAGTTTGCTTCTTAGTGGGCACGAGCACTGAGCAGGGTCCCAAGACAGCATCAACAGGGGAGCTCTGCAACTGCAGTCGGGGGCGGGGGGGGGCACATGTCCGAGTCCAGGCACAACTGGACTGCGTCCTTACAGAATTGGACAGAGGCAGGCAAGGCTGAGACACTCTGACGCGGCTCAAAAGAGGTGGACAATATACCCTGAAAAGTGACTTCTTCTCTTTTAACATCCCCTTTCACTACACATATGCATGTGTGTATACACGTATATATACACATATATATGTACACACACATACACATATATACGTAAAGAGACAGGCAGACAGACAGACATAGATAGATAAAGAAAGGGGAGATAATTCCCCAGAGACAACGTTTAAAATGAACACAATCTACCCTCTCTCTGTGTTCATCAACCGTGTATATATAGTAAACATCAAATAAATGTTGGGTGAATAAAAGAATGTTAAGTGCCACACTGTCAATCAGATGACTCCATAATAGGAAGCAAGGCAGAGCACATTAAGTCACCACATGATATGCTATAGAAATGGCTTTGTCTTGCTCTATCCTTTACTTTTACAATTGTTTTTAGAATAATAGCTTTGCTGGCCAGTGCTTTGACATCACATAAATCCCCTGATCACCTGCCAGGTGCTACAGTTCAAAATGATTTGTACAACTGATGTCACCAACATCCCCTAAAGAAAAGTAAATCATCAAGCAGTTTTTACCCTAATCAAGGTTGTGTCACTCCCAGAAACACTCAGCAGAATCACTCTGGCATTTCCCTCAGTCTCCAAAGTGCATCCACCGTGGCCTTAGTAAGAGAAGCTTGAGTGGGGTTTGTTTTATAGATTAGGATTTGGCCAGCAATTACATATGAGATAAAAGTTCCCCAGTTCAAAAATACTTGAAAACTACAACAGCGGCTAACTGTGAGTGTCAACCCCTCTGTGACCTAGGCTTTCAGTAAGATGGTTAATTAGAATGGGAAACCAAGGCCAATGTGTGGGCCTGGAGGCTGTGTCTACGGAGGCATGAATACGTGAGGAAGACTCCATGGGCTCTGGGATGGCACAGCCACATGGCCAACTGGAACAGATTCCTAACTCACAGGGCGGTGATCAGAGGGGATC